>NW_027481132.1:0-229848 GCF_050403485.1 Sporobolomyces salmoneus
CTTTCTCCTCCTTTCATTTGCGTACGTGCTGCCTCGGTTGAACGCGAGACACTCGACTTGGTAAATCAGCCTACAAGAGACAGTTTGCGAGCTTCAGAAATCAACTGACATCGAACCAAAATCCTGTTTCTCAAACTCCTGTGCTCTTCCACGGGCCGGCATGACCCGATGACTTCACTATCGCAATCTATCCGAGTTCAGCGCCGACAAGCCCCTGAGCGAACCTGATTGATCTCGGCTTCGTTCGTTCTGTCAGTTTACCTCACGCGAGCGAGCGCACAGACCCGATCAATCGAGCCACGATGATTTCATGCGCGCCCTCTCTCTCACTGCTTCGAGCAGCTTCAGATAGGAGGATTGTCGACAGGGGCCTTTGAGCCCTCCGATGGAGACGGCCAGAGACAAAAACAGCAAAAGAAAGGACCTGTATCTGACCCGCGATTTCCGCCGGCAAAAGAAGATCGTAAGCACCCACCCGGGTTTGAACCAGGGACCTGACGATAGCGCGTGCGCTGCAGTCGACCGCTCTACCACTGAGCTATAGGTGCACATGAAAGCGAGCCTTTTTTAGTCACTAGATCCCTGTCTCAGTGATAAGTCTTGCGCTGGTCGCGACAACTCCGCCGCCCACTACCGATATTGGCTGCTGTACCGCAGTCCTCTATGGATCCTCTTTGCAATTCTTGTGCCGTGCACGCGACCGTGAAACACGCTTCGAGGATTCGACGCTGACGAGTCGAACGCAAAGATCTCACACCGAAGCATCACGAGCATCGCTATGGTAGATAGATAGAGTGCACGAAAGGAATGGCATTGCGCTAGACACGAGTATTACAAGTTGTCGAGCAGCAGGCCTAAAGAGCACAGAACGAAATCGGGCCGTGTCAGTAAAACGATATCGGAGACCGACTGAGAGTGTGCAAACAAGACAGGGGGGATCAGATTAGGTCGAAAAATGTTTAGATGGCGACCGTTTTCGGCTTCAGCCTCCGAAGAGACTTACGCAGACCGTCGTGATAAAAAATTGAGGAGTTTCATCGTCTCCCAGCGGCGGGCGAGATGTACGGAAGGGAATGATGAACTAACCGATGAAGAGCGAGCGATAGCGACAGATGGGATGATGCTGTACGAAGGGAAGAAATCGCGAAATGGTCAGTCGATTGTTTCTTCCTTCGTCTTCGAGGTGCGGGCCATCGATCCCTCTGTGATTTTGCTGAGCATCCGAGAGAAGATTACTGGTCTCTTCTTCGACCGAGCTGCCAACATTGGGCCTACTACAGTCTCGGAGACTCTAGTTTGAATATTGATACGTATAGTTGTCGTCCTAGCAAGCCGCAATGGCGTCGGAGAGGTTGAACCAGAGTGTGGAGACGAACTAACCTAGAGAACGTGAGCGAACGAGATAGAACGTCAGCGTTAGATCCCGTTGAATCGAAATCGGAGTTGTAGAGGGAGGAGGAAGAAATTCAAAAATCAGTAGATACACAGAGCCGCGTGTTTTCATCAAGTCGAAAGAACCGTTCGCCTCTTCAAACCCAAAGACTAGTTCGACTCGGTCCAGAAGTCGAGAGGAGAGAGCGGAGAAGGCGAACGAAGGAGTAAACCATGTTCGACTCCCCAAACACTCCCTCTTCTCTTCCCCCTTCGCTCCGAGCCAATCCAGCCTCTGTTTGGTATAGTAAGAGAGGTCGAGACGAGAACCGATGAGACGGTAATTACAAACATCATGTTTTTTCTTCTCCTCTGGTAAAGGAGCGCCAGGACGGGAGGAGAGAAAGCAAAGCAGAAGGGAATGATACTCACCCTTTATGAAACTATAGCTGAGCGTTGAAGCGTGTCGATGCAGTCGATGAGGTGAAACGGAAGAGAGAGAGAAGAGAAATTCGCCTGTTCTCTTTTCAAAGTCGATCGAAAAGTCGAGCTCCCCCTGAACGCATGGGCTCTCCTCTCCTCTCCTTCGTTCATCTTACACCAATTCCACCTACACCCGCAGCGAGTAAGCACTCTCAATCAGTCGTCAATAGCCCAAAGACGCGTTCCGCTAATCTTCGCCGCCTCGATTTGGATCAATGTTAGTGCTTGTTCAATCATTCGACTCTTTGAAGGGCTCCTCGACTCTACTCGCCTCTTTAACGTTCTCGAACGCGGCAGTACTTCCACGAACCGTACTCTCGAGTGTCGGACAATTTGAGACGACGGCTTTGCGTGAAGTGCTCCCACACGAGAACGGCTTGTTCCTTTCGAACCGACCAAACATCGATACCTGGGGCATCCCTCTCGAAGACGATGGGCTTGCGCAAGACAGCGATAGGTGGACCGCAACCAAGAGGAGGGCACCGAAGCGAGCCGAAATCGGGAGAGAAGTCTCGTCGAAGGCTTCTCCGCTCAAAGATCGTCAAAACAAACCGGGAGTAGGAGGAGAGCAGAATCGAGACGATGCGGGAAGATGCCTGAGAGCAGCACAGAAACTTCTCGAAATCTAGTGAGTTGAAAGTATGACCCGGTTCGCATTCTCGAGCTGACTGGTTTACAAAACTTTCTAGTCCCCTTCCTCGCGCGTCTGAACACGTCGAAGCGCTTCATTCGCAATGGCTTGGGATTATTGATTCAATCTCGGGACTAGAGGAAACCCTTCGTCAGGTCAGTCACCGGAATCTCCAATCGAAAGATTCTTTGCGCTGACTTTTCTTCCTTCGCTTCTCTTCTCTTTCCTCTCAGCCGCTTACTCGAACCGGCCCAGAAGTGCAACATGACGAATCATACTATCGATTGCTCAGCCTTGAAGACGAAATCAAACGTGAAGATCTTGAACTGCTCGCGTTGCAGCAGTTCAAAATGGATCGAGCAGCAGAAGTGCGTTTTCTTCAATTAACCATCAAATTGAGCGCTTCGGGACCTAACGGATACATGTTTCCTCTCCACGTTCGCCAGCTGGCAGCCTTGAAGCCTGTTCCCGTTCGTCGTCCTGGACCGGCAGCTCGCAAAGTCCCTTCGGTCGTCGCTCGCGGCAAATCAACCCACTCGGCTTTGCCTCCACCTCCACGAGATCGAGAACAAGTCCAAACTCGCCGTAGAAGCACTGCTATTGATGCTCTCGAATCCCTCCCTCGAGCACGTCGTTCAAATTCGCCGCCTCGGCCTCCGACAACCCAAACCGAGCAGGAACAGGACGATTCTGCACCTCGTCGAGCACGCCCTTCAATCTCTTCGACGTCATCGGTTCTACAGAGAACGACACCCAATCACCAGTCGTCCGCTCCAGAGGTTGAATCGAAAACGGCAGGGATTGAAGAGACTACATCCTCGTCGACTTCGGCAGAGAAACCGACTGAGCGTGTTGGACTACCAGAGGGGGTCACCGAAGAAGAGTTGGAGCACATGGCCAAGAGTGTTTGGAGGGTAATGGGCGATGTTTTGAGACCCTGGGCGAGGAAATGGGCGCACGATCGAGATCTCGATCGGAACTTTGAAGACGACGGGCTGAACGCAAACGAGACATTGTGAGCTGGACCTCGCTTTCTTGCTTGGGGCTCCCTATCGTGCTTAACCTCGTCGTTCTTGACAGGCAAACCGTTCAATCGATTCTCTCCACCAGCTTTCCTTCTGCTCCCGATTCACCCTCGTCATCCTCCGTCAACTCGTATGCGACATCTCAAGCTGGTGGCGATGGCAGCGAACTGACCTCGCCGCCACCGTCAGTTCTCGTGGAACTCAAGTTGCTGCAAATTCTCCTCGCAAACTTCTCCTCAACTGCTCCTCCTTCGTCACCATCTTCCCTTCCTACACTCACAGTCATCTTACGCGACCCTCCAGTCGATGCATCAACTACGATACGATCCGCCAAAACTCCCTGTCTCCAGATGAACGCGCTCAAGGCTCACCTCGGCGCTTTCGCAGTCGAGCGAGGATGGACGGAGGGAATGGGGACGACCGCGATTTATGCGTTGATTAGTAAACAGATAGCGAGGATTGACAGACGAGGGAGAGAAGGGGCTGCGGTGGGATTCAAGTGAACTTCCCCTCCGTTGCCAACTAGTTTGATCGGTCTCTGGACGTAATGTATCTCAGCGCAATTTACTCGTTCCGCACTCTCGTCGTTTTCGTGATGGAGAGGGCAATGAAACAGAGGTCGAGAATAAGTAGATTAATTGACTCAGAACTGGCAAGACAACGTATGCAGGTAGTCACACAAATGAGAGAGATGACGGAGATGAAGTACAGGAGCCCAGGATTACGAGAGTTCTTCCTCGCTCGGTCGAAAAGTGCGGACGTCCATCAGAGTTTTCCCATCTCGTCGACACAAGGTGACGCATTTGTCGTCGCGGAACACGACTCGCCAAACTGCACCACAGGGGTCTATTAGCTCGCGAACGAGTAGTCCTGTTTGGAAATCTGCGGAGAGAGGGCGGAGGTCAGAAATTACCAGTCATTGAAGAGCTCGAGTCGAGCCGACCACTCACCCCAGAGCTTGATTCTGCCATCATTCCCACCCGTGACGATGAACCTCTCGTCGACTTGTAGACACGTAACTGAGTTGTCGTGAGCGCACAGGCGATGGATCGTATCGAATGTCGAGAGGTCGAAAACGATTACTCTTCCATCTGAACCTCCCGTGACGAGTGTCGCAGGTGTCGCAGAGGAAGGAGACGGGGGTACTAAGATGAGTTGACCAACGAGAGAGGTGTGGCCTTGAAGAAGCGCGAGGAATTCGCTGTGGAACAGACAGAAAATGGTACTCAGCGTTCTCGCTCCAAATCGAGCTCGGGACTCTGAATGACATCGCGCTCACCCCGTCGTAGCGCTCCATATCCGAACAGTCGAGTCCAAACTTCCCGTAACGATTCGGATTCCGTCGAAAGCGACAGCATAAATTTGGTGAACGTGACCTCTGAAAACGTGAAGGCATTGACCGCTGTCGACGTCCCATAGCTGAGTCGAATAGAAAGTGCGCGATCAGCAACAGAACTTTGACTCTCGTCGCATGGGCAGTCAAAGGGAAAACATGACTTACTCGACAAGTTGAATCGTAACTTCCGCTGACCACTTTGTTCCCACTGACTTCGATACATCTTACCGAGTGTTCATGACCGCTCAGCAGATGAAGACATTCGCCCTTCTCGATGTCCCACACGCGGAGTGTCGAGTCGCGAGAACCGGAAACGGCGATGGGACGTCCGTCGAGTACTCGCATGCATCGAACGGTTGAAGTGTGTCCACGGAGCGTGTGCAAACATTCACTGTGAAGAGGTAGCAAACGTAAGCGGAGGTGCGAGATTGAACGCTTGATGAAGCGGAACTTGTGCTCACCCGCTCTCGACATCCCATACTCGCACTTCACGATCACAACCCCCGCTGACAACGACCGCCCCTTCTTGTCCCCACCCTCTCGCCGTACTGCAAGCTCCAGACTGTTGAGCAGAATCACCGGTGCGACCACCAGCGCCGAGTCCCATGCCTCCTAACCTGCCCGACGAGTCTGCCGACGAAGTTGAACCGGCAGTTGGATGAGAGGGTGACGAAGGAGCCGAAACGGATGGGAATGAGCGACGTCGACGAGGAAGGTTTGCTGGCGAAGAACGAGATGGAGGAGAGCTATAAAAGGTCGTATTGCTTCGACCGTGCGCCGAGAATTCCTCCGAACCTCTTCTATCAATCTCGTCTTGGAAAGGTTCCTCCTCACCCTTGTGACCGTCGCTAGGTTGAACTCCACCTCCTTTGCTGACGAGAGTGAGACACCAAACTCCCAACTCGTGCCCTTCGAGCGTCCGAACGTAACGACCTTCTCCCGCTTCGAACACGTGAACCTTTGAAGTTGCCATTCCGACGACAATCCATTCTTCGTCAAAGCCGAGGGAAGTGACGACTCCATCATCGGCCGACATCTGAGTCGAGAGTAATCGACCAGGACCTCGGAGCCAATTCGATTCGGTCAAGTAAGCCCGCTTGAAGTGAGTTTTGTACGAGAAGGGGTTGAACGATGGTCGCGACGGGGGAGCGGGAGGCGAGGGCGGTCGTGGAGTCGGGAACGCTGAGGTCGAAGACGTTGGTAGAGGGGCGAACATTGGATGCGAAGAGACTTCACCAGCGGGAGAGGGGGAAGAGCCGGGCAGAGAGAACATCGGTGGAGAAACGAGAGTACTGGTCGTCGCTGGCATCGAATGCTGTCGTTGTTGGGCGGGTAACGAAGATGAAAGATCATGCGAAGTCGATTCTAGCGCCGACGCTCTCCTCCTCGGATTCGAAGTCTGTTCTCGTCGATTACTTGTTCCACTCGTCGATATGATTGATGTCGCAAATCCGAGGCCCGTCTGAGAGAGGGCGGAGTTTTGTCCTGTTGGAGGAATCGTTGCCGTGCGTTCGAGCGGTGGAGCGTCACTCCAACTCCCTTCTCGCTGTCGTGCTCGATCCGACTCGTCCCTCGCGCTGTCTGATCCTCGCGTTGCCTCCGGTCCTCGCGTACTACGGCTCCCCCGCCTGACCGCAACCGGTAGATCGAATAACTCTGCCCTCGCGGCGAACTCGCTCAGTGCTACCCTGTCCAGCGTCCCCCGTCTCTCTCGTCCAGCTGGGGTATACATATCGTCCTCGTAATCCCATTGCTCCGGTGTTCCGAATTCGAGGTTCCTCATTTTGCCGAATTGATAAGATTCGAGAGAGTCGAGGGAAGGAGCCGGTGCCGGTGGGAGAGGGGCGTTGCCGAATCCAGACTTCCAACACATCCTCTTCCAGGTCGCTTCGTCTTCCAACAGGGCCCTCCAGAACCTGCTCACTCCGCTCGCGCGGGCAAGCGTCTTGACATCGTCTACAAACGAGAGAACGTGGAATGAGAGTTCGACCGGGAGCGTTTTGAGGAAGTCTCGTTTGAGTCTCGGAGTGATGAGGTGAACGAGTGGGGAGAGTGAAGCTGGGGAAGAATCGTTGACGAGGTGGGTGAGAAGGAGTTGTCGTGCAGTCGGCGCGAGGGAGTTGATTTGGTCCCGGAGGAAATCGACCATTTCAGCTTCGCTCAACATGGAACGGCCCATCCAAGCGTCGGAGGAAGAAGAAGAAGTAAAGGGGTTGTCCATTCCTCCTCCCGAGTCATTCGCCAAAGTCCAACCGAGGGAGGTTCCCAACGATGTTTCCCGCGATCCCGTTTGTGTTCCTGCTCTCGACCTCGGTTGAGGGCTAGGAGCGGGAGTCGGAGGTCGGATCGAATTGACTTGGTGAACCCGAGTCGCTGCGTTTGAAAGGGTCGTCATCGTCGGTGTTAGGGGAGGGGAACCACCATTAGTTGAAGCGAACGGGACAGAATCTAGTGAGGTCGCTATCGGTGCAGGTAGAGTGGGGATATCCATCCTTCTGGGAACCTTCAGATCAATCGCGATTCGGACGGAGCCCAACCTTCAACGAGGCGGAACTCACCTCGGATTCGGCCTCGGGTAGGTAGATAGCGATAGCTGCTGCACAATTGAATCGAGTAGGAGACCGGTAGATAGCGGTTGAGAAGAAGGAAGGAGAGAGTACCGCGATTCGAACGCGGCGAGAAAGCTCTCTCATCTTGACTACTTCAGATACTCCAGAAGCGGTCAATATGGAACCGCAGATCTACGAGGGATCTCCCTTCGCGGGCTATCTCCGTGGTAAGCTCCCCCTCCAGCTCTCTCTCCCTCTCTCCCTTTGTTGTTGATCGCTGAACCTCTCTCTCATCCTGATGCTCCTTCGCGCTGCATGCGCTTTCTTATAGACGCCGATATCCCCGAGCCGTCACTCCCAGCAACGATCCCACCCAGTCTGCACCTCGAAAAGTTGAAATACATTCTCGCGACGTCGGCACTCCTCTCTCCTTCGTTGTGCGACGCTCTCGAACTCTACCCTCCACTGAAGCCGAACGACAAAGGGAAACGGAAAGAGGTTCGAACTCTGGAATGGCCTGAAGATTGGGAATCGTTTGGACAAAATTGGCAAGATCGAGACGCCTGGGACAACGCTCGCCGATTCTTACAGACTTGGTTCGAGGCTACGAGGTGTTTGACGATGGGGAATCGTCCGATCGCAAGACTATATCTTCCATCGCATTCAAGAGCGATCGTAGAAACCGGCCAAAGCGGAGAAGGAGGAGGAGGAGGAGGCGTTCCACGTCGCGTGGAACTGGCATCAGCGAGAGAGATGGAAGATTTTGTCGAGAAGGCGCAACAATTAGATCGTCGGATCGAAGAATCCCTCAACAGGCTTGAAACAACACAACGGTACGGTTCCTGTTTTCCCTCGCCTCCCTTTTTATCCTGCGCTTCTTTCCCTAATTCGAGTCGACTTCGTGACTGACGTGGCACAAATATCTTGGAGCAGCTATCGAGCTGAACACCGTCAGTCTATGTCTCGACTCTCGACTTCCTCCGACTCTCTGGCACAACTTGCATACGAACTCTCGACCCTCTCTCGGCTCTATCAAAAAGCTGCGTCGCAACTATCGCTCGAAGCACTTCTCCCCTTGACACTCTTGTCCTCTCCGCCCCCTTCGTCGAATCGATCCTCTCCGCCCCTTTCGCCCTTGCCTGATCGAACGATAAAGACTCATCACCCAACCGCCTCGCTCTCTGAGCTTCACAGACACGCATCTCGGGCAATCCTGGAGCGTCACGAGGTAGAACAGTGGGAAACTGGATCGACGACTTCCGACACTCCCGCTCTCCTCTCAGCATCGTTACCTTCGTCTTCCGCTCCAACTTGGCCCCCGCGACATCGCAACGAGCCTATAGAGAACTCTGTCGACCCTTTCCATCCAACCGATACGTACTTCGGAGGACTCGAACGAAAAAGTTCAACGCGATCCAACGCTTCCGCTCCTTCCGATCGACTGCCCCCGACACGACATCGTCTGAGACCTTCAGTTGGAACGAGCGGAGTATTCGGAGTCGGTACGGCAGCGGCAGCAGGTCCAGCTAGCCCCTTGTTGAGAGGCATAGAAAGGAGGAGTCGCAGAAGACCGGCTAGTATGGGAGGTTGGATAGAATCATCCGCTGTGATACCCCTGAGTCCTTCCCTCGGGTCGATTCGTCGAGCGGAAAGAGTAGGAGGAAAGAAGGAGGAGGAGGAGGAGGACCAGGAGGAGTTGAACGTCGAAGCAGACTTGCGACACGCGTGGGAAACCGCTCATCTCTCGAGGAAGACCTTCATCTGGAACCTTATCGCAACCTTCGAGGAGAACAACGAGGGGCAAAGACGATGGAAGGAGGCGGAAACTATACTCGTTGAATTGGCGCAGGGGCTAGACGAGATCACGAATCGAGTCGAAAGGCTCTCGAAGATCGACCGCTCGAAATCCGACCATCTGAAGACAATCTCGGTCAATCTTCCGTCTACTACCCATCGTCAGACACGGCACAACCTCACCTCGGCTCCCTCCTCCCCTTCGCCACGTTCAGCAAGTTCTCCCATGATTGATCAGCCCAACTTTGCTCCTCCTTCTGCAATCGTTCCAACGGCTCAAGCGCTTTCGGAGTACGAGACGCGTCACGCCTCTATCGGTCAATCCCTCGAATGCCTTCAAGGTACCTTCGCTTCGATCATTTCAAAGACTCGCCTTCTCTCTCCTCCTCATCAAGCCAACTCCTCGACGCCTCATCCCCATCAGCAGCGAGTTGAAGAGTTGCTCAAGCTGCACGATTCGGTCAAGGAGGAATTGCAGAACATCGCGAACGAGTGGGCGAAAAGTCGGATCGCCCTGCGACAAGCAGTCGGGGCCAACCTCAAATCGAAGACGACCTCGAGCGACGCGGCACCTTCTCGAGTTGCAGAAGTTCAAGTCAAGGAGGAGGTCGATGGAGTCGAGGAGGACGAGTTGGATGCAGAAGATGCTCCTCCCGAAAGGGATCTCAACGCTTCGCTCGACGATGGCAGGCCGATCGACGATCCCGACTTCAGCTCTCGTCAAGCAATACTCGATGCAGCTCTCTCATCGACTACCGAACTCGGTCCCGGAGAAGATTCAACAGAGAAGATCTTCGAAGCCGTCGCTGGTGGACGAGAACGAAGGAACCCCGGAGGATCCAAGTTGACGAGAGAGGAGCGAGTCCTGAGGATGAAGGAAGCGCGTCAAGCTTTAGATGCAGGGAAACGGGCAGCTAGTACGCAGGGAAGAGGGGGAGAGAACATTGAAAGTCAGCTAGTTGGAGAATTGAGGCGGGTATTGCAGGGGCTTGGGAAAGGAGTAGAAGTACAGTGAGCAAGAGATTATATAAATGAATCGGCATCAGCATGCGATGTTATTCAAAGTCATCCTTCGAAGTACAAGAGAGTCGGACATTGAATCGCAATTTGCCTTGCGATGAGTGACTCTACCGTCAAAGACCATGGCTTCTCGCTCACAAGGAATGATAGGCGTTGCATCGGCATCAAGCCCAAGAGCAGACGAAAAGTCAGGACGAATAGGAGAGTTCGAGTGCCGGCCGGCCGCGAAGTTGAAATCAACGAATCTCTTGGGCTGTTTCTGCCATCAACTTCGATCCTTCCTCGCTCGACGACAAAGTTCATGTAGCGAACAAGATGCATCTTCCTTCTTCACTCTCGGCTGCGACTCTCCTCCAGTCTCTCACCTCCCTCGCGGCTCATCGATTCTCATCAAATTGTCCAGCTCTCGACTCGCTCCTGACTCCCTACACCGATGAGGCCAAACCTGAAGATGAACCCGGGCTACCTCGTGGAGCTGTGCTGGAACTGATCGGCCCTCCTGGGATCGGGAAATCCCGAACTGGAATGGCATTCGCGTTAGCTGAAGCGTTCAAGTCCGAAGGGGGTAAAGTTTTGGTCGTAGGTGAGTACTTCTTGAGCTTTAGAGAGGCCACTCCGTTGACCCAGCACGAGGTTACGCCGTGGTAGACTCTGAGGGTTCACTCAACCCGACTCTTCTCTACGAAACCGCGGCTTTCTTCGCCAAACACAACGGATGTAAGTTTACCCAATCATTCTCTCCATATCGAGAGAGAGACGTTGACGCTTGAGAGATTCGACAGACGACGAAGAACAGCTTGTCGCGTGCACCGAAAAACTGTTGCATCGAAGAGTGGACTCGACCTGGCTATTGATTGCGTTCTTCAACACTCTCAATCACTGGCTCGAAGAGAACCCGGAGGTACGTCTACACGGCACTCGAATCGTTACTCTCCCAGTTTCCCTCTATCACCTACCGCCAAACTCTCTGCTCTCTCGATGCCGTTTCTTACTTACGTGGATCTGTTCAGGTCAATCTCGTTGTTATCGACTCCTTGTCGTCTCATTTGAGACCGACTCTCGATCTACCAACGAAGAAGCTGCTCAACGACCTCATTCGTTCAACGCTTTCGTCTGTCTGTTCCTCTCGAAGGGTATCAGTAAGCGAAACATATCTTGCAGAGTGTTGCGCTATTCTCACGCTGGATATTAACGATCACGCTGTCATAGTTCGTCATCACGACCAAAATGACGATCAAGCTCTTTGGCACTGATAATCGACCTTCCTCGTGGTCAAGAGATGCGGAAGCGATGATGGTGCCTTCCGTTTCATCTAACGACTGGCTTCCTGGGGCTGATCGTATCGGAGAGGGAGTATGGAAAGTCTTACTGTATTTCGATCAACAGGGAGAGAGGTCAGTCAGATTCGCTCGATTTCACTCGTTCCTCTACAAGCTGAAGCCGGTCTCCTTCAGGCTTGCGCGGCTGCTCGAGGCTCCAGTCCCAACCGAGGCGAGCGACGTACCTTTCACAATGGACGTGAGTCGAGTTCTTCGATGTACACTGCTCACTGCAAGCTCGAACTGATGCTATTACTGTTGCAGGCTTCGGGACCGTATGATCAACCAGTCGTTACTAGCGAAGACGAGCTCGCGCGGTGACTCCTGACGTACAACGCCGTAGCGACGTCGTTTGTGTGTCCCAACTCGACGTTGCAACGATTTCTTTGAAGGAGACATTGAAATTTCGATTAACGATAGAACAAGTTGCGAGAGGAAGAGGCGGAGCTATGCGAATAAAGTGAATAGGCTGATGGAGGAGACAGCATCTAAATCAAACGAAAATTATCGCTCCAAAAGTCAAAATCGACAAGGATGCGCCCATCGCAATATTCCTCGATGTTCCCGAGGTCTCGTTCGATCCCGATGAAGGTGTCGTCGACTGCACACTGCTAGCTACAGACGAAACCGCCGAAAGAATACTGGAAGCGGAAGAGGAGATTGCGGAAGGAAGGGAAGAAGAGGCCATCGAAGTCGAGGAGGGCCCGACCGTAGATGTCAGTCCACTTTGAGCGACTGAAGGAAGCGTGGTGCGGCAAAAATCGTTGAATCCTAAAGTGCAGGGACGAGAGAAGGGCAAGAGAGAACCACGAAACTCAGCTCGTCTAGCCCTGCCATTGTTGAACAGGTCACGGAGTGAGGCTTACCTGAAGCAGCACTCGACCCAGTTGCATACGAGCTAGCACAGCGGTCGAGTTGGTCGAGGATGGAAGATCCGCAAGCGCAAGACGCGAGAGCGACTTGATTTTGTCCCGATGTGCTTTCGCACTGCGACAAACTGCCAGCCCAGGTCGAACACGCGGACGTGATGTTGCCCGTCTGAGCGTCAGTCAAGACCTGTCGGGACCTCTAGTCAGCGCTTGCAACCATTCCGGCTTCTGAAGACTCGAATTTCTCCCTACCTGCTGAGCGAGCTCGAGGAGGCCTTGAACCTGTTGAGTCGCATCTCCAGATAAGGTTTGGCGTTTGTGCAACTTCAACGAATTGAGTCTGTCGAGGCTGAAAGACGTCGCGAAGGCTTGCACGCCAATCGAGGAAGTTTAGCGAGCGGAAGTAACAACTCTCGAGAGAGACGAAGAAAACTCACCACCAGATACGAGAGCGAGTATGGCAAGAGCAGCGCGGACCATTGTGTTGAGGAGTTTGAGGTGAAGGAGAAAGAGAGAGAGAAGTTTGTGCAAGTCAAGGATGGGCTTACGGTTCGAGACTGCTCTGGGACTAAGTACAGTACGGTAGTACGAACTCCTTGATGCGGATGTTTTAGAGGAGGCGGGCTGGCGAGGGGAAGGAGAATTGAGACATTTCGAAAGTCCAGGCTTCTTTACCGGGAATCGTTGAACCGAGCTCGGCGGACCCTGCTCAGTAGTGGTACTAGTGCGAGCTGAACGAACTGAGCGGACAAAAACCCGTACCCACTTTCAATACAATACTTGGCGCAGAAACGCCTTATTTCCAGCGGCAGCTCAGGTGATCTCTGTGGAGACAATGCTCTCAGCAGCGAGAAGCGGGGATACGCCACAGAATCTCGCTCGTTTGGTCGTGTTTCAGCTTCTGTAAGGCTTTCTCGTTGAGTCACTATAACGTACTGCACTGGAGCGCGCGTGAGATAACGAGTCTCTATACAGTATAAGGTGTGCAAGCTGCCGCGGTTTCGTACCGGGTCGTTTAGCGCCGGTGAATTTGTACTATAATGAGCCAAAGTGATCTGAGAGTTTCATGCACCCTTTTCGTTTCGAATTGGTCCCCCACCACGACTTTGTCCCACCACGCGCTTTCCTCTTTCCTCTTCTACCTTCAGCGACCACTCCGACTGTCTACCGGCATGTCGTCGTCTATCAACTCGTCCGAGGAAAAGGAGAAACCTCAAATTTCGCAGAATGAATTCGCTTTGGAAAAGTCGAACGCACTGGATGTATCCCCTGAAGAGGAGAAACGCATCGTCAGAAAGATTGATTACAAGGTGAGAGTCTGCTCTACCGTACCAGGCCGGGAGGATGGAACTGAAGTGGACTCGCCATCCGCAACTCGACAGCTCGTTCCCTTTTTTTCGCTTCTCTACCTTCTCTCGTTCTTGGATCGTGTCAATATCGGACAAGCTAGTACGTGTACACTCTCATTATCTGTTGGAGGAGGTTGGAATCCGTGCGAGGCAAAAGGTTCAAGAACACTTTCGAACCTTTTGCCTCCGCGGTGTTGTTTTCCTCATATTATCGTCAATGGCTGGTGCGACCAACTGACCCGTTCATCATTCCGCATCGCAGAGCTCGACTATCTCGAACGAGATCTCAACCTAACTGGTCAAGAGTATAATATTTCGCTCGTTCTTTTCTTCGTTGGCTATGTGAGTCTCGATTCGTTCTCTTCTTTGTTGGCTATGTGAGCCTCGAGGGCTGGCTAGCTGCTCAGAGTTGGCGAAAGGACGCTGCTGATCGACCCTTTTACAGGTCATTACGGAAACTCCTTCAAACGTCTTGATCAAGCGATTGCGCCCAAGCATCTATATTCCCTGCCTCATGGTAGCTTGGTCTATCGTTCTCACCCTCATGCAAGTCGTTACCACTCGGGTTCCTATTCGACAGCGAGCGAAACTGATGCCGTGTTGTTCTTCGCGAACAGGGGACTCGTTACCAACTTCGAAGGTCTCGCCGCCGCTCGTTTCTTCCTCGGTCTCGCAGAGTCTGGTCTATTCCCCGGAGTGAGTTCTACCCGCATTATGTCCGAGCTTGTTCTTCACAAACGCTGTGTGACTTTTCCACCCCGAAACGGTCCGAGACTGACTTGACTGTTATCCTTTTCGCTTGAACACCACAGCTCTGCCTCGTGCTCACCTTCTGGTACAAACGAGAAGAAACGAACCTTCGAATCGCAATTTTCTTCAGCGCCGCAACTTTGAGTGGTGGGTCTCTAGCCTCTCGCTCTCAAAATATGTGGAGTTCTCTGACCTATCTCGTAGTTTAGGAGCATTTGGTGGACTGTTGGCATACGGCCTGTCGCAGATGGCGGGAGTGGGCGGAAAACCAGGTTGGGTGAGCTTCGAAAACCTGTTTTGAAAAGAAAATCGCAGAAACTGACAGTTCTTCCCACTCTTTGGTCACCAGGCTTGGATGTAAGTGTCTCCTCACACTGTGTACCTTTCGGCTATTCGACGAGTCTCACATACCCTCTCTATTGTAGCTTCATTATCGAAGGACTTTTGACCTTCGTGGTCGGCGTGATCGCCTTCTGGGTAATGCCCAACTTTCCCGACGACAGTAAGTTCCTCTCACCACGCGAGAGGGACATCGTGATCGCCCGCCTCAGGAAGGACCAGGGAGCCGCTGGAGAAGCCGTAAATCGTTCTACTGTATCGTCTTGTAAAAATGACGGCGCTAACGCTTCTTCTGTCCGCAGGGATTCAGTTGGGGTCACATCACGTCTGCGTGTAAAGATTACCGTGTCTGGGTCTACTGCTTCATCTACATGTATGTCGTCTTTCTGGTCTCACGCTGCCTTTGAAAACTGACCTACTGTTTTTGGTTTTTTCCCTTTCTCCTTTCTTCCATTCCTCCGCTTCTCCGCTCTTCCGCTCTTCCGTCCTCCAGGGGTGTGGCTGAGCCTCTCTACTCGCTCTCTCTCTTCATTCCCACCATCATCGTATCCCTCGGCAAGTTCACGCGGGCAGAGAGTCAGTTACTTTCGACACCGCCCTACTTTCTCGCTTTCGCCCTCACTTTGGTCTCGGCGTTCTACTCCGACCGAAAGAAGCAACGAGGTCTTTTCAACGTCTTTTGGATGGGGGTCACGGTGATCGGTTACGCAATCTTACTCGCAGTCAATCCTATCGACTATCCCGGTGTCGCCTACTTTGCTCTCTTCCTCTGCGTCTCAGGTGTCGCTCCCTCTATCCCTTGCACCATTTCGTGGCTCGGAGTCAACATCGGACCATCCTACAAGCGAGGAATGGCATCCGGAATGATGTTCACTTGCGGTGAGCACTTCTCACTTCCTGTATGTCTGACTAAAGCTGACATCCTGTCCTGTAGGTAACTCGATGGGTATCGTATCGTCACTCGTGTACTTCGCCGTCGACAGACCACTCTATCGTCGAGGACACGCCGTTGGTTTAGGTTTCGCCGCGATGGCCGTAATCCTTTCCCTCCTCCTCCACTTCGACTACAAGCGAGACAACGCTCGTCGTGATCGACTCTACGGTCGACCTGAAGACTACGAAGATGGGAACGACATCGATGCGACGATCAGGAGTCAGACGGATCCGGTTCTTCAGAAAAAGCTCGGTTTGGAGGGCATGTCGGCCGCGGAAATCGAAGCTCTCGGCGACAGGCATCCCCTTTTCCGCTACTTTGTCTAAACGTCGTTGTACTTCTTAGGTTCCTCTTCGGAAAGGTTCAATTTTACGGCGCTTGGTCCCCATTTGGTTCACTTGTTTTGTCATGTACTACTCTTCCTCCCCATCTCCGGCAGCGAGCTGTTGGAGAGACTTGACTCTGCAGCGTGAACGAGGCTGTCGGGCTTGACAGAGGTATCTTAACGGTGCAGACTCACATGAAGGAAACGTAAGCGAATCTCCAAGTCAAATTGTGCGATTTTTTCGCAAGCCTCTTAGGTACGAGGTCATCAGCTCTTCGATATCCACATAGAGACCTTAGGAGATCAAGGCTAGCGAGAGAGAGCATCGCGCGAAGTTGCGAGTTCATCTCTCTTCTTCTCCCTCACTTACTCTCGACCACTACAACCACGAGGGAGCTGACAAGCAAGCACAGACATGTCAAAGGACTCGAACGACAAGAAGCGAACGCTCTTCTCCTTCTTCCAACCTCTCTCCCAACCTCCTACATCTTCGTCTCCCTCTGGATCCTCACAAGTACGCGCAAACTCTTCGACTTCAACCCCAGCAACCAAGAACAACTCTTCAACGCGTAGGGGCAACGCGGCTACCGGCTCTCGAGGCGGAGAAGGGAAGCAGGAACATGCATCCACATCTTCCGTCACCAAGGTCAGTTCGCTCGCCTGAGAGTACACGTTGTCACAGCCTCCAGGGCCACGAAGAAGGACACACTTAAGGACGGGAGAGGCGCAGATTGGTCAGGAGCTGTTAGAGTCAGTGTTTACCATCTCGCAATGTTTCTAGATTGGCTTGGCAACGACGAAGGCTGACAGTGCTCTTGTTCCGTAGGCTATAGCGGAATACCAACCTTATCTCTATGCTATACTCTCGAGCGTAGAAGCAGACGACTTGCTGCTGTCGAGCGATCCGAGTGAGCTCGCCCTTTCCTTCGCGCGCGAGGACTCCAGACTGACCATCATCGAGACTTTCCGCGACTCAGACTTCTTGTGGAAGTCGTCACTATCATCGCAAGGACTGAAGAAAGGACGGACGAAGGTCGCCCTACCGTCTTTGTACGCTTTTCGCTCTTCAACTGATCCGAAATCACGGATTGAACGCTTATGCCTCGTCTCCTCTAGTCATTTCGAGCTCACCGCGACGCTTCTCTCATGCGGTATCTGCCTTTCAAATGCCGCTGCCGTCCTCGTCTCGTCTCTCGGTTCATATGAAGTTTCATCGTCAGTTTCATCTGCCGCCATTTCGACCCACGACGAAACTGTGAACCAGGCAGCCGACATGTTGTGTCGAGCGAGCGGAGTTTTCTTGCACCTTGCAGAAACGGTCATTCCGAGGTGGGAAGCGGCAGTAGGAATCGACTCGCTCCGAGCAAGACCGGTCGAATTCACTCGAGATGCTGCGACCGCTTTATCCAAGTGAGCTCAACTTTCACAAAGAATTCACTACGCTAGATGCTGACCCTTACGAGCATCGTATCGCGTAGGATGTGCTTAGCGGACGCAAATCTGCTAGCGATACGTCGATTGCTCTCTCGTTCTCTTTCCGTTGCACATTCTACAACGACTCCAGGTCCTCCTCTCCCTACTTCCCACCCTTCTCCCTCGCTCCTGTCCAAACTTCACCTGCAAGTCTACTCGCATTACGACGAAGCACGCTCGCTTTTGAAGTCGTCTTCTTCCACTTCTACCGAAATTTCCCCATTGATTCGCCGATATCTCTCGGACGGACGACAACTCGCGCTCTCACTCGCGTACAAATGGCTCGGGGTCGACAACGGAGAAAGATCAGAGACAGGAGAAGCGCTGGGTTGGTTGTCAATGGCGAGCAAGGCGTTGGATGAACTGAACGACAAGGACCGGGGAGTCAACAAGCTCAAGTTTGGGAAAGGTAAGAGTGCTGGAAAAGCGAGAAAGGGAAAAGTGCAGGAAGAGATCGAAAGCGTCCAAGCTTTTACGAAAGCTTACAAAAAAGTCAACGATACCGTGAGTCTCTTCATGATCTCACCTCTATCTCGAGTGTGTGTGATGCGACGATTGAGCTCCTTCTGACGCAATTGATCGACGCGACAGGTCCACTTTCAACCGATTCCAAGCGCTCAAACGCTCCAAGCTCGATTACCTTCAGGTCGACCAGCTCTCTCGCTAAAACCATACTCTCCTTCACCTCCTGCGTTCCGCCCGACTGGACCAGCGAATGGTTCGATCCTTCCACCGAAACGAGTGCCACCTCCGCCGAGTCTCGAAGGATTATCGCTCCAAGATGCCGATGACAGCTCAGACGACGACGAAGATGACGGCAATTATCTTGGAGCTGGTCAATACTTCTAGATTTGGACGTTTAATCGAGGATTATTGAAAGCGCTCCCTCGTCTCTCTCGAACGTGTTAGGAAACGGCTTTAGAGATCTCTAGAGTTTGGGCGAAACAAGGCAGACGCAGAGGCAGAATTCGAGAGCCTTTTTTTGCGCTTCCCTCGCTTGACACACTCGAGTCTCGACAGCTCGAACAGAGACGTAAGTAGGTCGAGATCGTTCAAATCCTGCCTCGAAAGTCCAAAAGCGCGCCAGAACAACCTTCTTGAGGATTTTGATTTCGAGGTTAATTTTCATGCTTTCGACTTCATTAGAGGTCGAGAATTCTCGAACCAGTCGTCGTCGAAATCGTTTCGAGTTTCTCAAGCATTGAATTTCGGATAAGCAAGCAGGATTTTGCGAATTGCTCGCGTGTAACAAGCTCTAACTCTCTCTCCAAAACAAGACGGATTTCCCTGCGAATAGCGGCCTACATTACCGCACCGCGACGCGACGTACTCCTCTTCGCTGCCGAAGGAGAAAGACGGGCGGCAGGACAAAGGTAGTTTTCGTCGTTTTTGTTCCATTGCGAACAATGCGTACGCTAGCGTCTTTCAATTGTTCTTTCTGCTTGTCTCGTTGTTCTTTTGGCGCTTCCCTTTCTTTCCATCGATACGGCAGATAAGGAAGAAACGGGACATTCGTGGGAAAGACGAGAGAGCATTGACCCGACGACAGAAGCGAAAATTGACCCAGACTCGGAAATTACGAACGAGAGTGTTGGAGCTCGAGTCACCGAAGAGAGGGAGAGGGAAGGTGGGTCCACTATAGAACGATCGAGACTGTCTCAAGCGTCTCGAGCTCAAGCAATTCTCTCTCTGCGATTCCCACTTGTAATGAAAGTTTAACAGTTAAAATCCTGCGAGGAAACTTGGAGGTCCCGGCTTGAACAGATTCCTCGACTCCCGGTTCCCCGTTCCCCCTTCTGCATTCCCTTTCTCTTGATCGACGGGGGCAGAGAGGGAAATTTCAACTTCCATGCACCGCAAATCGTGCAATTTTACCCTCTCCCTTGTTCTGTCCTGCCAGAAGTCGCATTTCATTCCTTGACACTCCCTTTCCGCGTCTACTGCTCTCTCTCTCCTTTCTTTCCTTTACTCCTCTCCTCCTCCTCAATCCTCGACTGCCTGGCGCTCAAGAGACTTCAACCCGGAACCGTACTCTCTCAAAGCTTCACTCAACTCATCTCTCTCTCGTCGCAAACCTCTCACTCAGGCAACTCATCTCGTTCGCGTTTCTACTCTTTGTTCTTTCTGTTAAACTTTCCGTACGTTCCTCTCGTCTCGACTTCCTTTGTAAGCCGGGACCTCGTCGTACTTACACCCTCTCTTTGTCCTTTCTCACTCTCTCTCTCCTCCAGTCGTCATCATGTCGCAATCGCTCTACATCCCTCGCACGTCTCCCTCTACTAGTATGGACGACTATGAGCCTCCTGTCACTCCCGTTCGACCTACTCTCGAACTTCTCCCTCCCCCTCCCGGACCTCGAAACCTTCGCAAACGCGCACCTCCTTCTCCCCTCGACGCCACTTTCTCTGCCGCTCGTCGCAACCACCTGTTCACCCTCTCGACTGCGACCAACATCGGACTCGGATCTCCCTCAACCCCGACGGCCCCTCTCCTCCCTGCCGCTCCCATCTTCATGCCGATGCCGGTCACTCCTACTCCCTCGAAGCTCTCTTCCTCTCCGATGAGACGTTCTCCCGGGATTCGCAACTTCTCCAAGTTCACCTTCGATGCGTTCAATGAGGATCAAGACACTCGAATCGTTGATGAAAACACCTGGATCCCTTCCGCCGCTTCTCCTTCCTCTTCGTCTTCTTCGTGCTCTCCTCTTCGCACTTCGATGCCCAACTCTCTCGGCTTGTTCGACTTCTACCGAGAAGAAAGTTCTCCCGAATTCTCGTCGCCTGAACTACCCGGATCCCCGAGCTCATTCTCCGACCCAACTGGATCTCTCTGGGAGGACGAATCGGACGCCTCGTGTTCCTCTCCTCTCTCTCCTTCGGCAATCGTCTTCGCTCGTCGGGTCAGTCTCGACCTCGCAAGCCCTTCGACTTCGAACCTTTCTCGCTCGATGCCTTCTCTCGCTTCCCTTCCTACTTCGAACCGCGACCCCGTGCTCGGATCTCCTGTTCCTTCCCTCTCCTCATCGATCTCGACTTCTGCATCTTCGCCTTCAAGTCGTTCATCGCCCTGTGGATCCGACACAAGCTTATCCTCCTGTTCGTTCACTCCTTCGCCAACGACGAAATGTCTCGCAACTTTCTCTTCCACCTCCTTCTTCGATTCTCCTCCAGCTCCTCCTTGCCCACCAAAATCGATCCCTTCGTTCTCGAAAACTTCTCCTCTAGCTCAACGTCGAATGGAATCCCTCTCTCGTCGAAGACTCCAAAAACTTCAAATCTCCGCTTCCTCTTCCGCTTCTTCGACTGCCGCTACTCCCGCTTCTTCTCCAACTTCCTCAGGACTCGGTCTTTTCGCATGAGTATCTGAACTCTCCCTCGTTCCTCGTCTTTCGCATTTCTCTTTTCGTTTGATACCACTTTCCTTCTCTCTCAAAATTGACACTGTTACCCCCTTTTCGTCTTCTGTACATACCCCCCTTTCTGAGCTAGTCTCACTCTCGTCTCTTTGTTCGTTCGGTCGTACATAGTCTTTCGGTCTCTGTGGTCGTGCTCTCTCTCTCACTCGGTGGATACCCTTTATTTATTACCCCTCAGCTCTCATTGAATTTCGTTTTTCGATTCATTCTCTCTATGCATTCGTGTTCGCAACTAGTTTAACAAAACATCGTTTTCACTCATCTACGCTGGTTCTGGTCCGTCGTCTGTCGAGAGAGCGAGATAGTTTGCGAACTCGTCAGTATCTCAGGTTTTCGAAATCGAACTTGACTTGATTTGCCCTCGATCCTCTCCGACGGAGCCTCGTCGTTTCTAGCACTGGTCCGGTTCGCCCGAGGTCCCGACCACGTAGAGACTCTCAGTCCAGACGAGGGACATCCGCAGAGAAGTTGATCAGAAACCCATTGATTCTTTATTTCTCAATCTGTTCTCTTTCCGAACGACTCCAAGCGTCTCCATCGAACGTGCACAAAAAAGAGATACGATAGAAACGTGGTTGTGAACAGACTGAAATCGAAGAGAGGAGTTCGAGTGAGAGTGGGGGAAATGAGAGACCATGTTGAAGATCTCGAATGAATATCGAATATCGAATATCGAATATCGAATATCGTTCCGTATCGAGTCGAATCGAGTCGAGGGATGAGTCGACGAGAGGAACGGGGTTGATTGTGGGTTGATCTTGATCGCGAAAAAAAAAAAAAAAAGGTTTTCTAAATTTTCTTCTTCTTCCTCCTCCTTGCCCCCGCCCCTCCTCCTTCTGATAATACCACGCCTACTCCTCCTGATAGCTATAACCGAGAACGTGAACCCAACGAACGAGAAAAAAAGTGCGTGGTGATGAGACGACGAAGTCAAATGACGAGAAGTTTCCTCCTCCTCCTCCTGGAAAAAAGGTGATGAAAGACGAAGAACGAATGAACGGATGAAAGCTCCTCCTCCTCCGCCGACGAGAGTGTGAGATGTGTACCGAGAACCGTGGAGAAATAGTGAAAGGTGATAGTGAGAGGAACCCTTTTTTCCCTTTTTTTCCCGTCGAGAGATAGAGAGAGAGACCGCTCGGAGAGAGACCGAATAGAGAGACGCGAGAGAGAGAGAGAGAAACACAGAAATGGGTATATGAAACCTGGGAGAGAATATACAGAGAGTGGGTTTTGCGAGTCGGAAAGCGGGTCTCGGAAGAGGAAAGGGAGAGGGGAAAAGGGGTTTCGGGGGTTCTCGGGTTGGTCGGTCAGAGGGAGGAAGGTACGGGAGGTTCAATTCGTTCGTTCGGGGAAAGGAGAGAGAGAGGAGAAAGAGTTTGTCGTGGGAAAAAAAAAGGGAGATTCGTCGTTCATTCGTTTCGTTTTCGTTTCGTTCGGGGTTATCCAGCTATCCTCCTCCTCCTCCTCCTCCGTTTCTCCTACTGCTACGTTCTACTCTCTCCTCCGTTCCTCCCCTCCTCCCTTCCGCCGTCAACTACTTCGTTCGTTCTTACACCTTATCTTTGTTGCCCCGGACCTCCTGCTCCTCCGTGCTGCCTTCTTGCCTGTTGTTGCATGTACTGAGCCTGAGCCTGTTGCTGTTGGTACTGAGCCAAGAGGTGAGGCGGGATCTGTTGCTGCGAAGGAGGAGCGGGAGCCGGGTATCCTCCTCCTCCGTTTTGGAATCGTTGTCCTTGTGCGTTGTACTGCTGGGGAGGGGGACCGGGTCTCTGTTGTTGGGACGATTGGGCGTATTGAGGTTGTTGAGAGATGGGAGCGGAAGGAGGAGCGGAGTATTGACCGTTCGAAGCAGGAGCCGAAGAAGTTTGAGTTTGAGTTTGAGAGGGAGGGGGTAATCTCTGTTGTTGAGGCGCCTGCATTCCGTGACCTCCTACACCACTTGGTCGTTCCATCGTCGTCGTCGTCTGTTTCTTCTCTTGAGCGGGAGTAGTAGTCGTCGTATCTTCGGTTCCAGGAGCGACGTACAAACTCCTATCGATCACAGCTGGGATCGGTTGAATCTCGGTGCCCAATTCCTGTTCGATTCGATACAAGTTGAATCGATCTTCGTAAGTGATCAAATTGATCGCGAGTCCCAAGTGACCGTATCGACCCGAACGACCGATTCGATGCAAATAGGTTTCCGCGTTTTTAGGGAAATCGAAATTGATCACGACGTTGACGGCTTGGATATCGATACCACGAGTGAGAAGATCTATTCACCCGCGTCACCTCCACTCGTCAGTATTTAAGAGAGAGGGTGGGAGAGAGACGAATCGGAAACGAACCGGAACAGACTAGATTTCGACAAACTCCGTTTCGGAAATCGTGGAAGACTCGGTTTCGATGTTGTTGCAACATTTTCGCGTGAGAGTAGAAACAAGAGTATCCGAGTTCGGTAATCTTTTTCGCCAGCAATTCGACTCGGTTCGTAGAGTTACAGAAGATGATCGATTGATTGATTTGAAGCTGCGAGCGACGATGAGCAGCAAACACTCTTGTGAGCTTGCTTCGATATGAAGGAGAACGAGTGAAGAGGATCATCGCTCACCTTTGAGAAGAGAGTGTTGAGGCAGTGAACTTTTTGTCGTTCTTCGAGGAAAGCGTAGTATTGAGTTACACCGCGAAGGGTGAGTTCGTCCATCAAGTTGATCTCGTAAGGTTTGCTCATCCATTTGTCCTATGCGAGAGAGTGAGGAACGAAGAGTCAGTAAAGGGAGAAAGGGAACGAAGAGAGAGAAATAAAGTTAAAACTGACCTTGAAATCTTTAACAATGAGAGGGAAAGTAGCCGAGAACAACATGACCTGACGTTGAGTCGGCATGAACGCCAACAATTGTTCAATCACTGGAGTAAACTCTGGTGAAAGCAACTTGTCTGCTTCATCCATGACAAACATTGGACAAGCCGATAAATCCGCGATTCCTTTCCCCGCCAAATCTAAGATCCTTCCCGGAGTACCAACGAGGATATGTACAGTTTCCCCTAATCTCATGATATCGTCTCGTAGAGTAGTTCCACCAGTAGTAACCATTACTTGAGCTCCCGTGTGTTTCCCCAAAGTTTTACAAACTTGCGAAGTTTGAAGGGCGAGTTCTCGAGTAGGAACGAGGAGTAAGGCTTGAATTTTGGGGATTTTCGGGTTGACGCGTTCGAGAGTTGGGATGATGAAGGCAGCGGTTTTACCGGTACCGTTTTTCGCTCGGGCGAGGATATCTCGTCCAGTCAACGCAATCGGGATCGCTTCTTCTTGAATAGGTGAAGGTTTCTCAAACTGCAATTTGAACCCCTCTTCACTCAGTCCCGGCTCAGAGGAGAATCAGTACAAGAGAGGGTCAAACTCACGCCGGCCTCAAAGATTCCCATCAACAATTCCCTCTTCAAGAAATAATCCTCAAACTCGTTCCCTTTCGTATTCGTAACATCCTCCGTTTGAGGTCGTAAGTCTTTCGCGGGGAGGTTGAGTTTATCTTTCCAGTTTTCGGGTTGACTGGGTTGAGGGAGAGAAGCCGCTCCGGTAGATGATGATGATGGAGTAGAAGACATGGTTTGACTGAGTTGTGTGAGTCCCTCGGACGGAGAGAGGGAGGAAAGAAGGGGAGGGGGAGGATGAGGTGGAAAGTCGAAAGTTGATTGGACTCGTTCTAGAGCGAGAGAGAGGTGGTTGTTGGTAGTGACTAGTATTCGATCAAGAGTGTAGTAGAGCTATTCTGATCCCGTTGACAGTGGGTCGGGAGAGGAGAAGAGAGGGAGGAGTGACCGGTGACCGTTGCACTCTGATTTGGCGCTAGAGAGGATATCGCGGGAGGCAGTTGATAACGAGCTGGTTGAGAGTGTGTTGAAAACCTTGCTCGGGATGGGTAGTAAAGGTCCTGGCGAGGGAGGGGGTTGAGAAGAAGGGGGAGAAGTGGTTGGGCAGAGAGGGAGAAGCGACTTGGACTCTTTCGAGAGGGGGAAATTTCCTAACTCTCGTGTCTCTCTTCTTGTTCTCACTCACTCAGCTACAGACAGCGGGAACGATGCATTCAATGGAAAAGACAATTTCGACAGATCGTATAAAGCAAAAACATAAACGAGAGAAAGAGAAAACTACCGAGAGAAGAGAGTTCAAAAGGAAAAGAGTGAATCTAATCCTTCTTTTCAACGTGCCATGCCTTTTTGATCAACTCCGTAATACCTGTACGTCACGCAATTGCGTTTATCAGTACTCGAGCCCTCCGGTTGGAGTGAGGGAACAGATGAACAGAGACGAAGGACGTACCGATATCGTTCGTCTCGAATTGGTAAACTCCGACCAATACACCTCCGGTAGCTAATCGAAGCAACCATTTCACAATGTTTCCCATCACGGGGAACTTCCTCGTGTGCAAGTAATCAGTCCAAATATTGTCGAAACCCTACCAAATCACCACAAAATCCCGTCAGCTCTGGTTTTCTTTCTCCCGCTGACAGGGAGAGAAAGGGATAAGGGAAGACAGACCATGTGGGAATGAGCGACGATAGCAGTACATAAAATCCCATCCAATACCGGATTGACCGAAGTAACAGCGGTAGAAGCGATCAGAGGAACCAAAGAGGCAGACAAGAGTCGTTCGAACGTCCAGTGGTAAGAACCGTGGGCTTTGTTCGGGGCAGGGAAAGGAGTAGGGTCGTTGACGGTTCCTTCAACGTCTAGGAGCGTTCGAGGGAAGGAAACGGGTTAGTTGAGGGAAAGAGAGGAGAGAGGAGGGGGAAGAGTTTCGGATCGACGAGTCGAGACTTTGAAAGCACGGGCGGGTCGGAGCCAAAGGATCAAAGAGAGCTTACAAGCTATAGATACAAGCAAGCGATCAGCGAACAACTCAGGGTATGATGAGAGAGAATGGAGAGAGAGCAACTCACGTTTAGCAGCCGCCGAATTAGCAGCAAAGACTGGTCGACCTATCCACCTCAAACACACCCAGTCAGTACCTCTGCTCTACTCGCAATTGAGCGGGAGAGGAAGCGGGAATCGGATCGGAATGAACCGCGGAGAGCAGTCGATCGGAAAGAACTTTGAGACTGACCGGCGTGGAAAGCGCGACGGGTGACGAGAGATCGGAGAGCTGCTTGTTGTCGGAGAATAGGGAGCGACATGACGGCGGAGTTGAAAGGAGAAGGAGATCAAGAAGTGGAGCGAATGAGGAGAGAGGGAAAGAAACGTCGATCTCCCAAGTCTGACGGGGTGCTTCAAGAATACTCGTATGGGCCTTGTTACAGTACTTCTAGCTTTGTGAGATCCAGAACAGATTTACTCGAAAGTGACGCATTGAGATCGGGAAGTCGACTCTTTCGTTCTCTCGCGAACAGGACCCAGGTCTAACACCTTCGAAAGCTTCACGACGTTCATCGCAAGCTATCAGAACTCGCGACCCGTGTCGTCCTCGTCCTTACTCAACTCCCTCTCCAGTTCCCTTGATCATTGAACAATTGTCTCCGACTGTCCTTTCCGCCTATTCAAGCGCCTCCTAGTCCTCTACTATGTCTACCTCTGTTCCCACCACCTCCCTTTCCTCGAAACAAGACAACCTCTCGCAAGTTCCTCACCTCTTTCCTTTCCTCCGCTTTCTACGAGAGCTCGACTGACTCTCACTCGACCTCTCGCACACAGTCCAGTAGTCTGGAAGTTATCCCTCTTCACCCTTCTGATGATCGTCGGTCCAATCGGTACCTATTTCCTCTCTCTCAATCATTACTTTCGTTCGTCCCTCTCTCTTCTCCCTCTCTATCCCTTCTCTCCCTTGTTTCCTCACCACGCTTCTCACTGACGTGAGCACATGTGCGACAATGAGTAGATGATCCAACTCCATCAGCGATCTCGGCAGCGTTCGTAGCGAATTTGGTATTGGTTGGATTCGTCGTCGTTGCGATTTTAGAGGATTCGGGTCCGGAACATCCAACGACCCCCGCTGCTGGACTGGGACAAATAGGGGAAGAGAAGATGGACGCGGTGAGCAGGGAAAAGATGAGGGTTGGCAAAAAAGAATAAAGGTGCGAATGAGTGTGTTGGAATCGTTTCTCGTGAGTACCGCTCGCTACCTTGATCTCTCGCTTTGAAAAAGCATTGATAAGCTCGCCATGTCTCGATGATGCAGAGCAGCTGATTTTGTTTCAGCGTTCCGTTTGTACTGTACTTCTACGCGAAGAAAGGATAATTTGAAACCGCATCTTTTTTCTCATTCCCTTCAGGTTTCTCCTTCCGACTTGCCATCCTCTGAAGCCCTTTGCAAGCTGTTTGACGAGCCTTACAAACCCTGCTGACTGGCTGCCGTCCCCGTTCCGACCGATCTGTGCTGCTCATGCGACGAGATCTTCAAAAATCGGATCCAGTTCTTTCAATTCTTTCCAATAATCCTGTGCAAACACCAGCCGACGGTCAGCCACGAATGTTTCGATACTGTGGCTCATCTCGTGTCCATGAGCGGGAGAAGAAGTATAACTCACTCTCTGATTCTTTCCCGCCTCGATCCCCTTCAACTCCCTCACTAACCCCTTCAACTCCCGCTCCAGCTCATCCCTCAATTCCCTTTCCGGCTCCCCCATCTCGCCCTCCTTGATCTCGACCCAGCACCTCCCCACAGCACTAACAATCTCTTCCTCCCACCCTTTAATTCTTCTTCCCGCCCTATCACTCCTCGTCAACTCTCTCAATACTTTCACTGCCGCCAATCTCAACTGGAGCGTTTCCCTCCCTGACGCTGTCGTCTTCTCCCCTTCCGCGAGCTCGTCCGTGTGAAGTAACCCAGTCAGATGAGGAACCAAAATTCCTAAATACCTTATAACCCCCCTCCCCATCTCCTGCATCCACGGTACCAACCCAGTCTCGCGAGAAGGGGTAGAAAGGACGAGTAGTTCGAGGGAGTAGTACCCGGATTTATAGTTCCAAATCGTCATAATCGTTTCGGTGAAATGTCGACAGAGGGCTTCGAACCTCTTCCGGGATCGCTCTTTCTCCGCTTCAGTGAGAGTCAGAGTCGGTGCGGAGGAGGAGAGAGAAGGAGAAGGAGGGAAAGGGGAGGGAGGAGGGTAGAGGAGGTTTATGAGTTTTAGGGAGACGGGTTGAGAGAGGGATTGAAGTTTGACGGAGAGAGGGTCGGAGAGGTTGGAGAAGATGATTGTCAGGGACTGTGGACACCATCACACGGATACCAAGTCAGTCGCAATGACACAAAGGTCAAAAGAATAGAGAGACTGAGGCTTTACTTGTTCGAATACTTTCCCGACTCCCGTCCTCGTCAATAACGATCCACCTATACTTCTCCCTCCCTGCTCTGTTGGCTCCTGTAGTTTCTCAATCAAAGTATCGAGTAGATGAAGTCCGAGGACCTTATTCTCCGTATTATAATCATCCAGAAAACTCAGTACCGGTGGTAATAACCACGGCCACATCTCCTCCAATTCCTCTATCTATTCCCCACTCCCAATGATCAGTGATCAGTTCGCAACTCCCCCTCCCAGGAAAAACAGCGGGAGACTTACCCTGAGGTTCTGAATGACCGTGAGGACCGTCCCACTAACCCCTCCCTCTCTTTTCCACCCCGCCTCGTCTTCTCCCATATCACTCCCTAGGTTGGTAGGACCCCCTAGTGGTCGGTTCAAGAGTCGACCTGTCGAAGGGTTCAATTTCGGATGGGGCTTGAAATAGACGGGAAGGGAGGTTCGGAGGAGATTCGAGAGGAGCGGGAGTCGGAGGGTTTCGGGTGAGAGGATTAGCTTCAGAAGACCTGTATGTTCGATAAAGGGGTTAGACGAGGCGAGAGAGGGAGGATGAGAAGGGGAACTTACGGGAGGAGAGATCGTAAAGAGTCGAGTTGGAGAAGAGGGACGAGAAATCGGGTTGAAGGAACCTAGAGTAGGCGATGAAGAGTGCCGAGCGGAGTGATAGGGTCTCTCGATCGGGTCGAGCGTCGGAAGAAGGGATAGGCAGGAGTCGAAGGAGTGGAAGAGACAGTTTGAGAAGAGACGTAGAGAGGGATTTGAACGAGGTTGAAAGGGCTTCGCGTTTTCGAGTAGAAGCGTCTATAATTGATAAATCGAGTCGAGCGTCAGCTAAGACACGATGAAAGTGAAGACAGCTAGACTCACCGGAATCTTCTTCTTCTTCCTCGTCGCCGAAACCTTGTCGTCCGCAGAGTTCTCGAGGGATCTTCACCAGCTCGGCAATTCTCACGAGGATCTCTTGAGGTAATTGTGCGATGGTATCCGGTAGCGACTCGGCTTCTGCTGGTGATGTCGGGGTTCCATTCTCGAAAGAAGAGATCAACCGAGAGATCTCGTCTTTTGAGGACTGCGAGAGTGAGATATTCGTCAGTTTCGGACAGCGGGCAGCTAATGCGATCAGAAGTAGAGGAGTAGCGTACCGGTTCAGAGGCGTCGACCTCGAGGGAGAAGACGATTTCGTGAGCTCGTTTTAGCAATTGTTCCATTTCTGGCTCGTCAATCGTCATTTCTGGTTCCTGCGCAGTGCTTCCAAGCTGTTGGAGCTCTATCAATCCTTCTTGATCGCTACGAGGCCTGGCGTTCGCGTCAGCTTCCGCAGAGAGGGTGCAAGACAGAGAAAGAGTTCGAACGGGGTAAGTACTCACGGCCGGGTCTCAAGCTGAGCTTTTGAACTGCCTTGCTTGCTCTCGAGTGCGTTGGTCCGAAGAACGACAGTGACTGGTAAACAAGAGAGGAGCAGAATCTCTCGAGTCTCGGAAAGTTTGTTCATCTCTTCTCCAAACCTCACCTCATCGGATACCATGCAAAGTGAGCTCCTCCCTCCCCCAAACGAACTCCCATACATTGCTAACTCTCTCTCGTGCTCAGGTCTCGCCTCGTATGGTAGCGACGAAGAATCGGACAATGATTCATCTACATCTCTACCCGTTCCTATCGCCTCTACCTCGAAAGCCCCAGTAGCAGCAGTACAGGTGAGTCCATCACAAACCCTTTACTGTCAGGGGATTGTACTCGATTCAAAGAAGTATCTTGAGAGCCTTTAGTCGAATCATTCACTGAATCCAATCCCTCCAGTTCGTACGTCCCCTTGTCCCTCCTTCCCCGCTCCTGTGAGCGAGCGAGACTGACACGTGGGTATGAGCAGTGAATCGTCTGAAATCCCCTTCCTCCTCAACTTCGACTTCCTCCTCCAAACACAATTCCCCTAAACTCCTCTCTGGCGTCCTTTCAACGACCAATTCACGCACGAATACTCCAACGAGTCGGAATCAAACGAGAAAGGGAGGAGTTAGTAAGAGTCCCCCTATGACGCACGCGAGGGCATCTACGCCTAGAAGTACGCAGAATCGAGCAGACGACGAGAGACGAGATCAAGAGGAACAGGAAGAGGAACGAGACGCGAATCGATCGACTCCACGCTCGATGAGACGGGACGAAGGAGAAACGAGAAGTCCGATGAGAAGAGACGATGAAGGAGAGAGGAATGGGATGGAGGAGGAGAGACCAGCAGCGGTGGATTTGAACAGTTTATCGAGATTTGGGATTCCTCCGATCGCGACTGGTCCTTGTAACCCCGCTGTCGAGGTACGTATCCCCTTCGCATCTCTCCTCCCTTCTGTACTCTACTAATGAAGCTCGTTTCTTCCAGGCTAAACTCGCCAATTTCCATTCCCTTCGACAATCCCGAGGTCTACATTTCAACGATTCCCTCTCAGCATCGAAAGCTTTCCGAAACCCTCGGATCTATGGGAAACTCGTAGAGTTTTTGGATTTGAAGGATGAGAGTGGGAATTGTTGGGATAAGGGGGTTTGGAGTCCTAGAGAGGTCGGGAGGGATGGGAACGCTCAGAGGATCGGTAAGTTCTCCATCCTTCACTGTGACTGTCCAAGGGTGGGACATGGGAGAGAAAATGGAAGAGCTGATGGAAGAGAGAGAGAGGCGGTGAGTAGCTGAATTACAGAAATTGAAGAGTGAAGCGAAACAAGCTCAGGTTGGACAACCCTCTGGAAGAAGTTCAATCGGTTTCACGTCGTCGAGTAGTTCGAATTCGACAACGAAAGGAGGAGACATTCAAAGTCGGTATAGGGAAAGGGACGAGAGGGAAAAAGAGAAAAATGGTGGGACAGCGAGTAAGAGGAGTAGATGGGATAATGGAGCAGGGAGTAAGAGGGAGAGAAGTAGGAGTCCACATTCGAGTTCCTCGTCGAGGAGACGGTGAACTCATGGATGGAAGAAATGCAAAAAATGATAAATTACGACAAACAAGAACTGCGAGTCTACCATGCAGAAGAGACGGAACAACAACGGAGAGAGAGTGAACAAAAGGCTCAGAGGATGACATCTATCCATTTCCCTCTCCTCCGTTTCTCGGCTACCAAACCTCTCAATTCTTTTTTGAATCGTTCTTTCCTCACTGACCCCGTTTCCTCCCTCACCTCTATCACTGTCAACCCGTTCGGAAGACGACTCTTTTCTTCGGTCCGAACGATCTCCTCATTGTCGTCTGATCGAAGTCCAAGCAGTTTAAGGTCCAACCATTTCACCTCCCAATCAACCCTCTTCACTTCCCTCCTCAAATCGATATCTTCTCTTCCTCCAGTTATGTAGCTCAGATCCAAAGTTCGTAGTAAAGGAGTCGAGGATGCTAGTCGAGGGATGAATAATCGAGGGGAACAACAATTCGCTTCTTCTTCCTCTTCACCGATAGTGAGCGAGTTCCCAGCGAGAGAGAGTTCGCGCAAAGATAGGATTGAGGAGAGGATGATGAAGAATTGATCGTGCAGTAGTCGGAGACGTTTCGTTGAGACTAAGATGAGGGATTGAAGATGAGGGAAATTCGAGAGAAACTTGACGCTCGTCGAGGTTGAGCTCGAGGAAGCTGGAGCGGGACGAAGGAGGATCTGATGCAGAGTTGGCAGGGAGATGAGGGAGAAGGACAAATTGAGGGAGGTAAGGGTAGCCGAGAGACGAGTTTGAGACGAGAATGAATCGAATAAGCTGATGTTTCCGGTTTCTTCTTCTTCTACTTGATCCCATTCATCTTCGTCTCCTTGCTGCCTAGTCGCGTAGCTTTCAGTGAGACAGTCTTCCTCCTCCTCCTCCTCCTCGTCTTCTTCCGTATCGATCCTCAACAATTCCCTCGCCCCCTCGTTCGTCAACCCAACCTCATTCCTCCAATTCGCAAACACTTCCTCCAATAACCTCACCTTCAAGTGCATCGGCAGAAACCCAACATACTCTAGAAGCAATGAACTATCATTCGCGACTGAGAGGTCTTGAGCGAGAGTTTGTCCCGAAATGAAGAATAACGAATCGACTCCTCCTCCTTCATTTCCTCCCTCTCGAGTTCTCCCTGCGGTGGCGACTAGCGGTTCCGCGAGTTTCCTTCGTTCGATAAGGCGTCGTTGTCTCTGCTTCGTAGGGACAGCGCTCAGAGAGGGAGAACGATCCCCGGCGAGATTCTTCCAAGAAGGCGGTGGAGGAGGTCCACTAACTCTACTACGTTCCCTCCTTCCTCCGTTAGTCCCGTGATCTTGTACCGGTCGCAACCATGCTGCTGTAGTCGTTGAAGCTCGAGAGGTAGATGAGGAGGAGTTGTATCGAGGTCGAGAGGTTTGTTCCGATCGAAGACGGGAGAGACGTTGAGGGATCGATTCTCTAGGTGTTTCTGTGGTGATATTGGAGGATTGCGAGCGATGGGGGATCATATAAGGTGGATTAGAGAGGAGAGAGAGGGGAAAGTGTCATCGAACTTTTGCTTCATCTTCTTTCGCTTACCATCGACTCGCGACGACTTTTGAGACTGGCTTCTTTCGCTCAGAAGATCGTCAGATTATCAATCAACCTTAGGGCGTATCGCAATATGTCAACAACAGCGCAGAAGATTCCAAAACTGATAGGTTTGCCTCTCCCTCTCTCGAGCCAACCCTCCCTCTATGCCCACGCTGACTAGCTCGCGAATGATCTCCAGATATCGGTTCAAACCTGGGAGATCCCGTCTTCCGGGGCAATTACCACGGCAAACAATCTCAGTTTCGTCTTTTCCTTCTCTCTCCCTGACTCTCTCTTCGCTTACCACTCTTCACTTCAGTCCAGATGATTTCCCCTCTATCCTCTCTCGTTCCCGTCACGCCGGCGTAGGGATCCAACTCTTAACGGGGGATTGTATCTCCGGCTCATCTTCAGTTCTTTCGCTCGCGAATGAACACGAGGGTTTGTTCAGTACGGTCGGATGTCATCCTTGTCGTGCGAACGAAATGGTTGATTACGCTCACGGTGGGATTGAGGGGTATATCGAGAAATTGGAGGAATTGATTGTCAAGGGAAAGGAAGGGGGAAAAGTGAGGGCGGTAGGGGAGTGTGGGTTGGATTATGATCGATTGTTCCTTTCCTCCAAGGAAGCACAACTCAAGTAAGTCCCTTGTCTTATCTTGATCTCCTGAGAGGTAGGAGGGAGCTGATTTCGATGAGAACGCGACGTGATGTAGAGCTTTCCCACCCCAACTCTCACTCGCAACGAAACACTCTCTCCCCCTCTTCCTCCATTCCCGCAACTGTCACCTCGATTTCATCCGTCTCCTCCGTTCGCACCCCTCTCCCTCTCCGATCCGTGGTGTCGTTCATTCCTTCACTGGTACTCTTCCCGAAGCTCTCGACTTGATCTCTCTAAGCCCAGAAATCTATATCGGTCTCAACGGTTGTTCCCTCAAAACGTCCGAGAACCTATCCGTCGTGAAAGAGTTACCGTTGGAGAGGTTGATGATTGAATCGGATTGTCCTTGGTGTGAAATCCGTCCCTCCCATGCTTCTTACCCTTTCCTTTCGGATCTTTTGGAGGAATTGAAGGAGGTGTATCAAGTTAGGATGGTCAAGAAGGAAAAGTTTGTGGAAGGGTGTGGAGTGAAAGGAAGGAATGAACCGATCAGTACGGGGTTGGTTGCTTGGGTCGTGAGTAAATTGAAGGGAGTTGGGGTGGAGGAAGTCGCAGAAACGACGACGAGGAATGCGCAGAGGTTATTTGGGTTCAAGGAGGAGGATGGAGTGTGGGAGGGCTCTGTACAGAAAGTCGAGGAATAGAACTTATGTATCGAAGACATCAGAATCGACTTGGCTCAAAGATCGATGCGGATGTGCGAAAGATAGGTTCGACGAAGGAAGCGCTACATTGCGGGGTTATCTACAGAAAGTCAATGAGAGCAGGCCCGAGCCGAGAAACGACGAAAGTTGCGGAGAAGAATGTACGAAATAAGCGAGAGGATTAGGTTTTACTGTCGAGAGAAAACGAAAAGAGGTCAGCGGCATTGTCACGAGAAGAGGAAGCAATAATGCCACGTACACCAACGAAACGACACTATTGCGCAAAACAAGTCGAGATCAGTAATTTGAGAGAGAGAAAGAAGAGAAGTCGAGGAGATTCACTCTTCATCCGCCAACTCGTGAGTCAATCCAACTTTCTGTCCCCGCGAGTGCTTGACCGAAGATCCCCATACCATCGCGTACTGTATGCCCCAGAACAAAAGTGCATCAGCGGCTGGCATTCACTGATCCGGTACAGTTCGAGCATACTTTGAGTTGTTTCGAGATTTCCCTGTGCTCCCACAATCTTCATCAGTATCCCATCACACGAGAGCGAGAAGAGGGGACAGTAGACGTACTTGTGAATCGAGTTACAGAAATCGTCAACCGTACAATGGTTTCGTTTGAGGACTACCGGTGCAGTGTAATCGGGTTGTTTACCTTTCGGTTTCGTGTAGACTCGGACAAGGTCGAGTTTCTCCCACATCATCTATTCGATGTGTCGGAGCATCGTTAGTGACAGTTCGGGGGCGAGAGTCAACAAGGGAAAAAAGTCGAACCTCGATCATCTGAAGGGGGAGAGCAAGGTCAGTCGAGAAATCCCGGAAAGAAGGACTGATAGCGAGAGAAACGGCGTACCTCATCAATGTTGAGCCAATCTTTTGCGGAAATGGGGACAGAGTTGGGAATACGGTATAGGAGATCGAGTTCTTCGATTGAAATCGCATCTGTAAACCCAACTCTCATCCATCAGTTCCAGTTTCGACTCGAACGATGCGAACAGAGTGAGAGCGTACCAATCTTGTTCAACACGTAAACCGCCGGAATGTAAACCCTTCCTCCCTCGACGACATCGATAAAATCGTCCAAACTCGGATCGCATCGAATGTGAACGTCACAATTCGCCATCTTGTACTCCTGCAACACCGCCTTGATCTCATCGGCGTCGAGTTTCGTCATTGGTTGAGTGTTCGTGATTGCGATACCACCTTTATCTTTCTTTTTGATCGAGATCGCAGGAGGTTTCTTGTTCAATCGGATTCCGAAGCCTTCTAGTTCGTTCTCGATGATCGCTTTGTCGCCGAGTGGTTTTAGGACGTCGAGTACGATAAAGATTAGGTTACATGTTCGTGCGACTGTCATATGGAAAACGAGTCAGTCTGGAGGATCGATTGCACGAGACAGTGGAAATCGATCGAGACTGACCAGCAATGACTTGTCGACCTCGTCCTTTACCATCTTTAGCTCCTTCGATAATTCCGGGAAGATCGAGAATCTGAACGGGAGCGCCGTGAACCGTCAAAGTACCGGGAACACTGCAAGACCGCACCGGAAATCAGTATTGCAAGTCATGCAGACTCACGCCTGCGACGTCACTCACGTAGTAAGGGTCGTGAACTCGTCTGAGTAATGCGAGCTGGGTCAGTTCGAGCTCGACTGGTTGAAAACAGTAGAGGAATGAGACTGACAAGCTGCAGCAACCGACTCGGTTCCAGTCAAACCACTCATCAAACTCGATTTACCGACTGACGGGAAACCACTACATCATTCAGAGTGAGCATCAGTCTCTTCCTCCTTGTCCCAAAACTCACGTCACAGCTCGGGAAAATTCAACGAGGAACAGAGTGAAAACTCACATGAATCCAACTGAAGCGATACCCGTCCTAGCAACATCGAACCCAACTCCTCCACCTCCACCTCCTCCCGAAGTAGGAGTCAAGAGTTCTCGCTTGAGTTTCGCGAGCTTGGCTTTCAATCCACCTAATCGTCGAGAAAAGAAAAGGCAAAGATCAGTTTTCTGCGTGGGAGGGGAGAAAGAGTGCGTGGAAGAGATGGCGCACCCAAGTGATGAGAAGTGGCTTTGTTCTTTTGAGTCCTAGCCTATAGGATCGAGGGAAGGGGTGGATGTCAGCGAGAAGTATTCGAAAGAATGAATTTCGGGAGTTGCGAGTCTGTTTCGCTCTCGAGCTCGACTGCCATGCCCGTGAATCTCTAGAACCCTCTAGTCATATCCCTTCGTGTTACTAGATGTTGCTCTGGCATGTGACCTCGCCGTGAGATCTCGTTCAGGATTTCTCCCCGTCCTTTCGCTTCCACCCGTCCTGAGCTTCTCTGCTTTGCCCTCGAGCTCTCTGAAGCAGCTCCCGGTACACTTCACCTCGTCGAGTCGGGTCGTTCACTCGGGAGCGGGAGATTCTAAACCCTTACCATCCTATTCACACAAGCTCGCAGATTAGCTCCCCTGAACCTTGTGAGCGCTTCACAGACTAGCAGAGAGGCAACTTACTCATCCTCGATAGCTTTGATACGATCAACAAGCGTTCCCGACATCTTGAAGGAGATTCAGAAAAAGTGACGTTGGAAAGTAGGGCGAGTTCTGTGTTCTACTTGACTGGGCTACACTGGGCTGAAGGTTGAGCTGTCTTCTGTGATAGACGCTGTGGGTGCCGAGAGTTGGATGTAGCGAGAGGAGAGCTGGGCAAAGTTTTGGAGAGATGAGCGATGAAAATGAGAGACACTTTCGTTTCAACTTCGATACGGGCTACGGTGAGTACAGGACGTTGATATAGATCGTTACAAGATTTGCAAAAACGAAAAGGGCACGGAAAGAATTAGGTAAAATAAGACAAATCTTTTCAAGTTGCGGGAAATCGTGTATTGTGCGATCCTTACTCGCCATTCCTGAGCCTAGGTCAAGCGCGTTTAGTATCGAATGTATCTGCGCAGGTGGAGGAAGAGTGAGTGAGCCAGAGAGTCAGAGTGTATTGATTTCGCAAAGAAAGAAAGAGAACTCACCCGACGGCGAGAAGCGGGAATCCGCTCAGCAGTCCCAGCCAGAAGAACAACTGATATCAATAACACAAGTAGCAATGTCAGCTCATAGCAGACGAGACGAGCAGTTGCGGAGGCGGAAACTAACGTTTCCGAGCGCAGGGTAATCTCTGAAAAGCTTGATTCGACCAATCATGATCAGAGGTAGTTGAGCCATCTGTTCAACCACATTCGCGTCAGATTCGCACAAACGAGGTCGCAAAGCGAGAGGGGAGGGGGAGAGAGCTCACCTGCATCACAAACAGATACATTCGAATCTTTTTCGTTACGACTGCCATTACGAGCTCGTGCTAGGTAGCCAACAACTCCACGCACTCAGTTTCACACACTCGCGAACTTGTGAGTGCGACGGAAGGTGACTCACGACGCAAGCAGATAAGAAGAAGGTCACGAAAGCAGCTTGAAACTTTGAGAATTTATACGCGGTCATCGTTGAAGAGTAGACGTGTCGTAGTAGAAAGGTATGTACCTATCTCACGCCGAAACGTCAGCCTAGATTGACAGAGAGCGAGACAGTGCATCGAGACGTACAGGGACGTTCCATTTTCGAGAAAATTCATCAAAGGTCGTACTGTTCCACCCTATTCGGAAATCACAGAGGTTTAGCTACATCGACGGGAGAAAGTAGGAAGTGACTTACAATCAGAGTAGAACGCCCTGTCGCTGAAGCTCGTAGCCTCCGCGAAAACGTTACAAATACACCTGTACCGAGGAAATTCTCTCAGTCTTTGAACATTTCGATAGACTCAGAGAGAGTTCGACGTACTCGAAGATGATAAAAAAGATTAAAAGGTAACAACAAGTGAACGGTACGGCTAAATCGAGGACGGCCGCGACGAAACTCTTTTCGCCGGCATAGGGCATGACGGGGTAGATCCCGTGTTCGACAATGAGCACCAGTAGAGTGAAGGTTCCGAACATCGCTGCCGTCTTTTCGAGGATGTAGAGAGGTCGAATGCTATCGATAGGAGAGAAAGTCAGTTGCGACGGGAGGGAGAGAGAGAGAGGGAAAGTGAGAACTAACGATTTCGTTCTCGGATACTCCAGCTCATAGACGAGCGTGGGAATCAATAAGTAATCGATGAAATTCAGGAATCCAACGTTATTCGGGAAGACGTTTTGTTGAGGCCCATTACTCGTCAAGTGCTCTTTGTCCTCCGCGATAGCGATCGCCAAATGACTGATCTCTTCTTCGGGATGCCAAGTGAGCGTCTCGATCTCGTCCCGGGGTACGTTGGAGCTGCGAGTTGGTTGAGGTTCTGAAAGAGGTTCGTGTCGTCGAGCTTGAGATGTTCGATGTCGGAGTGTCGAGACGTCTTTCTCGGTTAGGGGAGCGTCAACCACCGGAGAGGAGAGAGATGAAGTCGATTGGTTCGAGGGAGAAGAGGTTGTAGTGCTTGTTGAGTCGGAAGGAGGGTTCTCTCGACATGATTTCTCCCAGTTTTCTCTTGCTGCTTTTGTTGCTGCTTCCCAACCTCCCTTCGATGCCTCCAGCACTTCTGCGAGCTTCTTTTCATTTCGTTTCATCTCGAGCAGTCGCTCCGATCTGAATGAAGTGAATTGTTCAGCACCAGATCAAACCGAGAGACTGATTGGAACTCACAGTTCTCCGTTTGTCGCAATGTATGAGTGAACCTTCATCAGCATGCTGAGAGTGTGTAGAGTCAAGAATCCAGATTGAACCCAGGGCCATTGTCTATCGGTACGCAATCAGTCACGAATCGAGAATTGATTGCGAAACTGATTGACGCACCGGTGGAAAGTCCATCGAACGGCAACAGCTAGGAATCCAGCTTGACCGATATGTTGAAGAATTAATCCTGCTCCGTAATATCTGATCCAACCCGACAATATCAGCTGCAATTCAAGACGAAGGGAATCAGTTGCTGCTCGAGTTGAAAGAAGCGACGAGAAAAGATTGCTCACTTTGACGAACGGTACGCAGAGTAACGTACTTCCCACCATTATAGCATCACTCATAGCCAAATTCATCGCATCCTCACTAATCAACTCCGCGAAATCCCAAGTATAAAACCCACCACTCTCCTCAAACTTTCTCATGACCGTTCGAATCGCCGCCGTCGCCAGCACGATCCAGAACAAGGTCCAAAACCCTCGAAACACATCTTGAGCGGAAGAGAGGTTATCGCGATCGAAGTGGGAGGTGCGAGGAGTGAAGATAGTTTTCCGACTTCGACGAGTTTTGATTTTGTGCGGGTCTCGACCTCGTGCTGGAATCGGTTGGAGCAGGAGAGTACCGGTAGAAGGGTCTGTGACTGATGCGACTTTGTTTGCTCCTACGTGTGTTATCCTGGAGAGAGGAAAGAGAGAGGTCAAGTGGGGGTTCAGTGAAATCGGGAGTTAGAGAGAGCTTACGTCTCTGAAACTGCTGTTCCACCTTTCTGATTGACTGTTGTAATCGTAGTAGTCGTCGCAGGCCTGCCAGAGGAACGAGAGGTTCGAGAGAGAAGGGTTTCATCATCAGTTTTCAACTTCTTGCAGAACGAGCTACGAGGTTGTGAGCCGTAGCTGAAGCTGTAGAAATATGACTCACTCTCCATCGAAGCTTGAGGCGTTGCTTGTGACTGAGGCGGATCTACTTGAACGAGATCCCGACGTCGCTTCATCTCTGAGCGCTTCGAGCGGCGATTTGCTGGCTGTTGTAGCTGGGTCTGTTGCCATACACGGTTTGTGCGACTTGAGGTAGGTCGAGATGTCGGGAGATAGTAAGTGAGAAGAAGAAGAAGAGGTTCGGCTAGTTCAACTCGTTCAATGACGACGGAATTTCCCAAGCTTTCTTCCGACGGATCCGCAGTGCAAAGAGAGTTGTCTCAGCTGCAGAAGAGCTAGAGCAAGAGGAATCGCGGCGCACGATAACATCAATTTCGGAAATTGGAGATCTGCAAAGCTTTTCATTTCCACTCTTCGCGCGCCTAACATGCAATTCTCCTCCATCCCTTCTACCCTTTCTTACCGAGATCCAGCTGCTCCAGTCTGCCTGTAGTGTATCGCGGGAGACCCCCTTGTCTTCTCCCTCGAATCGATTCCTCCGAGAATCCTCTTCCTTCTCCTGCGGGTCCTCCTCCAGTCCGTGTGCGGCTACGACCATCGACGCGATTCGTGAATAGACGCATCGGGCTCATGTGCGAGGTCATATTCGATCCCCACGGTGTGTCGTGAGGAGGGTTCAGGACGTTTGTCGTGAATCGAGTCCTCCTGCTCCAGACTTGACTAATCGGATCCCTTGGTTAAGACAACGTTGACGATTATCGTGAGCGCACCTCGAGAGTTCGTCTGTTGACCCGGGTCTTAAGTCCGTATGCATCCCCTGATCGGCGTTCCCTCAAAGTTCTCCCTTTTCAACCATTCTCCTCACTTCCAACGCTTCATCCAACATTCCTCTCCTTAATTCAGCTTCCTCTCCTTCCAATCCATCATTCTCAGTATCTGCCCATTCGATCTCCCGGCCCTTTTCATCGATCATTCGAGGTTCGGACAAGAATTTGACGGGAGGTAGACCATTGATTCCCGCTCGAGGTTGACGGGAAGCTGGAACGGGGAGAGAGGTCGGTGGACGACGGGATGAAGAGAGGATGGTACGACCGAGGGAAGTCGTGGTGAACGGTAAGAGAGCGGAAGAAGTGTTTGAAAGGGCGAAAGAGGAGGATGAAGAAGATGGGTCGAGAGGGAATCGAGAGGAAGATGATCGTGGAGCAGGGTCCGAGTTTGGTCGCTCGAAATCGATAGAAGCTTGATCGAGAGAAGGTGCGACTGGAGGATTCGTCGAAGAAGTGGTCGTCGGTTTTTCGTGAATCGTCAAACTCGAGAGTAAATCGTTCTTGAACGTTTCCTTCTCTCCTTGCTTCCCTTGTTCTTTCTCTTGTTCCCTGACGAGTTCCTCCGTCGTTTCTTTCACCTTTTCCCTCCTCTTCTCAACCTCTTCGAGTAAATCCCGTCTCCCTTCTTTCCCGAGCACTCCTTTGACCCATTCACTCCTAGCTCGACATTGTACGCTACAATAAGGTCCCTTGTCTTTTCCCTTGACTGTCCTCGGTCCAGCGTCGTACAGAGCTCCTCCATGCAACTTGAATTTCCTTTCGACGGCTCCTTCTTCTCCTTCGTCGACTCCGTATGGCGTCGAGGCTTTCTTCGAGCAAGTCGGGTAGGGACATAGTCCTTCCATGTGTCGTTCAGCTATTAGATCTTGCCAGGAAGTCGAATCGAGGTGATCCAGAGAGGCCTTGAGAGTCGAAAGTGGAACTCCCGGGACCGAAAGTTTCTCGATCCATTCGAGTTTGATCTTGAGTGAACTAGTAGATGCGGTAGAGATCGCTCGAGATGCTGCTTGAGACTGGAAGGCTTGGTAGAGCAGTTCTTCTTCGGCGTTCGAGGTTCGGGGAGTCGAGGAAGTTGCGACTCGAAACGCGGTTGGAATCGAATGAGCCGTATTAGGTGGTGGTAGAGCTGGCATGATGCTCAGGTTGGAGTGAATGATCGGGAAGCAAGAAGCGAAACTTTTCGCGAGTTTCTGTTTTGATCTCTAAACGCCTTGTTCTCCTCCTTGACTCACGATTCCGGTCCTGTATGAGCTCGAGGCTTCCACAAATTCATCCCTCGGCCTTATCACCACAAGAATGGGAAGCATACGAGCCAATCTTTAGCGAATTCTCCTTGAAGGCATCAAGATCTGCCTCTTCTCAGGTGAAGGACGCGTGGGATTATCTTGTGACTTGGCTGGACGATGACAAAGCGCATAAAAGGGAAGCAGAGGTACGTGTCTATGCTTCTACTGGACTAGGAGAGCTGTCAAGCAGTAGTCTTCGGGTTGTGGGGTAGAGACCGCTCTCCCTTTCGGACACTGCATTTGGGTAGCTAGAAGGAAGCATTGAACTGCCCAAGTGGATACATACGGCTTGCGGAGAAGGCAACAGCTGACGAATCTCTGCGACGTGTACAGTTCTTCTCACTTTTTCGCAACGTTCCTGCTTCGTCGCCTCTCGATCCTCTTCAGACTCTCTTGGCTCTACTCCGGCTCGTCGCACACTCTCACAGTAACGCGCATCTCACTCGTGACCACCTCTTCATCCAGACCGAGCCCGTCGCGCTCTCTCGACCTCCTCTCGCTTCTCCTTCCTCGACAACGACAACCAACAACAACCCATTCCTGTCAAAGGAGTGGGCTTCTCGAAGAAGCCGTTTGATTACTCCGCCTTCGAGCTTCACCTCGCCTACTTCGTCCCAGTCGCATCCGCCTCAATGCAAGCCTTTGATCTCGAACAAAACATCCTCACCCTCTGCTTTCCCTCTCGCTAGCCCACCTACTCCAACCGATACCGTTCCCTTGTCCTCGAATACAGAAATACCACCTCGTCGACCGAGTCTCCCTCCTCCCCGTCGATCGTCCAACGCTGCAACGACGAAAACCCAACGAAGCGTCAGCGCTTCAACTCCAACCTCCTCTCAATCTACGATCCTCGCCGACGCTCCCACATCTCAATCTTCTGCCCCTCCTCTTCCCTTCCGTCGCTCTGTTTCGCTTCATCACCCTTCTTCGACTATACAACCTTTACCTTCCTCGCAGTTGAGTCGAGCTTCGACCGTCAAAGCGAGTCGTCCTCCACCACCGGTGCCTCCTCCGAAGAATGCGAAACCCATCCTATCGAAGAGCTCGTCAACGAACGCCCATATAGGACCTGAAGATGGCTTGAATCTTCACCTCGCCGCAGGAGGAGGAGGATCGAAAACTCGCAGTCGGAGTAACTCTGCCGCTTCGAGTCCAGCATCCCCAGCGAAGACAAGCTATACATACGCACCGATCGCTTCCTCTTCATCCTCCTCGGCGAGCACTACACAGCAACACCGAACGATTTCGAGCAGATTCGCAGGGTTTTCAAGCGGTTCAATCGTTTTACCTTTCCCGTCTCCCTCTTCCTCGTCAGAGAAACCTCTTGATCCACTTCCACCTCCTTCTCACCCGAATCGACGAAAATCAGCACCACACTCCTCCTCGATGGGACCAGCGAATTTAACAACTTCGAGACGGGGTTCGGATCCTTTCCTAGATCGCTTGAATATCTCGACGAATGCGATCTCGGAAGCGGGGAGTAGAGTGAGAGAAGTGATCGGAAACATGGGTGGAGGGACGAAGGGAAGGAGAAGTAGTGATCGTATTCGGGAGGGCGAGGAAAGCTTTGACCGGAAGGAGGAAAGAGCTGGATTGATTGAGGGTGAAGAATCGAATGACGATGACCCGTACAGGGATGAGGCAGGGATAGGTGACGATGTTGAGACGGAGGAAGAAGAGTTTGGCGAGACCCACGAGAGTGAAAGTGAAACTGAGGGAGAAGTAGGAGGACAGCGCGTGAATGGAGTGAGACGAGAGAGGAGGAAAGAGATTGACAGGGAGGCAAGGAGGAGAGATGAACAAGGTCAATGGGTTGAATTGGCTTGACCCGAGCGAGCAATCGAGCTCAGTATGCGTTTGTTTGCTCTCCTAGCGTGTTGTCATTTCTATCAGTGTATCTTCACTCGCCTGTCCTCTCAGTAGCGAACGCGAAGCACGATCAAGAGAGTCCCGCGCGCATTGTTGAGCCGGTTATTGATCGAAGTCAAAGGAGACAAAACTATTCATATTTCGAGCAGCGGGTAGAGCAAAGAAAAGTAGATACAATGAAAGTTGATGACAGGCGAGACAGTTCCGAAACAGAGGCGACAGTAGGAGACTGAGCTAACGAGGGGATTTGAGCTTGATCTAGAAGAGACGAGCTAAAGCCTTTCGAAGCTTCTTTGCATCGCGGTTGCTCATCCCGAAGAGAGATTCCGACTTGTCGCCGTCTTCGTCGTGGTGAGGAGGGGGAGGGGGAGGAATCAAACGAGGCAAGACCTGAGACCCCAGGGAAGAGTTGTCAGTACGAAATCTTTCGAGAAGCATACAGAGGGTAGGATGGACTCACGTGAATCGCTCCGGCACGAGCAGGGAAATCAGCAAACACAGCTTTGATAGGACTGAACGGATCTTGACGAGGACACATCGAAGCGTCGAATTTGTCCTCGTGCGGGCGGTGGTGTTCAGGTCGGTGAGGGAAGACTACTACGCTCCTCTTGATCGGTCCTTTGTCGCCAGGTCCGAGACGGTAAGCAACAACGGCAACTTTGAGGGTTGCGTTCGGGTTTTGCGCGGTGAGGAGAGTCGGAAGTTCGTAGTGCGTGACGTTCGCGTGAGGGTGCTCTCGGGGGTGATCTTCACGAGGAGGAAGAGGGAACGGGGGACGTCCACGAGGTCCCTTGTGAGGAGGCGAAGGAGGAGGAGGGGGAGTTGCCGGTCGACCACGACGAGGGAAAGTGGGCATCTTCCATTCCCTCTTTTCGATCTCTTCTGCAATGGGGAGAACACGCGCGATTCTCGCATCTTCTTCGAGCCATTCGAAGGGAACCGAAACGTCCTCCTCGTGCGAGACCTGGAACTTCGAGATGGTTGAAGAGGAAGTGTCGTTCTTGAGGAAGTCGGAGAAGAAGACAATGTCGGGAACGACGTGACCCGCGATGATATACTTGAGGACTTTCTTTGCGAAGGGGAACGGGAAATGAAGGGCGACTTGGAGGCCAGTGCTATGCAGGAGCAAACGAAATCAGCGAGACTCCAACGTGTGCAAGGGCAAGAGGGAAGTGAGACTCACGGAACTCGAGCATAGGCAAAGTTGGAAGGAGCGAAGAGGGTATACTCCTTAACTCCATTCTCCTTGACCAGTTCCTCGACTAGCTGTTCGGAGATGGTCGAGACCTCCTCTTGGTCATCATCCTCGAGACTGGCGTCGTGGTGAGGGAGAAGATCTTCATCGAGTCCAACCTTCTGAATATCGGAAGTCAAGGACGAGAAGAATTTGGGGAATAAGAAGAGTTCATTCAGAGGCCCAAACGGAGGAGCGAGAGGTCCTGAAACGAGATGAATGATTCCGTTCTTCGCGATGATGGTGGGACCTCGTTTCGAAACGTAGTAGTTGAATTTGAGCGTCGGGTGAGGGAGAGGTCGCCAATCGAATCCGGGACTGACCCGGAGTCGACTGTCCTCGAGGAGAGTGGCGACCGTCGAGACTTCGGCGAGATCATGAGGCTGTCGACGTCCGGGGATGACGTGATCTGCACGGACGAGGAAGGGAATCGACGTTTCAGCGGGAGCTGTCAGGACACGACACAGCGAGAGAGCTCACATTTGCCTACGTAAGAGATGATCTTCCTGAATATCTCCCGCTTCCTCTCCTTTTCCTTGTCATCATCGTCGCCCTCCGAGGATGAGGCTAGCTCGTGAAGGTGTTCAGGGGAAAACTCTTTCGAGTGGAAAGGATGGGGAACGTGAGACTTGTCGAGATCGAGAGAGTCATGGGGTCCATTGACGAAGTGGTGAGGATGGTCGTGGTCTCCTTGTCCCCCTCGACGGTGAGGAGGAGTTAAAGCTTGATCGTCAGGGGCGAGTAAAGTGATATCTATTCGATCCGTGAAACAGTCGTCAGCATTGTTCCGTGAGAAGCTACGGCGGATAGCTTACCATCGCCTCTGAGGTACTCCTGAGTTTCGGACGAGAAGTTTACGAGCCAAGCGAGTCGATGGAGAGGAAGATGAGCTGGATCCTTTTCGTCAATCACGGTCGGTGCGATCTTGCCCTCCTCGTGGTGTCCGTGGTGGTGGTGTCCCAACGAAGCGTTGACAATCTCCAAAATCGTCAAGTGGCTGAAATCGAGAGTCGAATCCGAGTGATGACCGGGGAAAGGGTTTGGGATCGAAAAGCTCTCCTTCGTGACCTCGACTGCAGGACCGGGTCGTCGGTTGGCGAACTGTTCAAGAGAGTCCTTCAAGGCATCCTGGACGTGTTGGAAGTCCTCGGTCGAGAGATCCTGGAGGACTTGCTGTTGAGGGGAAGAATCTTGAAAGGTACGGCGTTGCGGGGCTGCATTGACCGCCAGTGCTGCTACGAGCAGGGCGAGAGTCGACTTCATGACCGATGCCGAAGGAGGTCGAGGTCTCTGGGTGATGAGTCGAAGAGTGAGAGGTGAAAAGAGATGAAACTTTCTTCGGTGTGGAGCTCTTCCGTTTTCGCAGCCGAATCGATTGCGTGTACTACGCATTCGATCGCAGCTCGAGATCAATTACAATCTCGTTCGGAAGTGCGGCGGAATCTGCCGTGACAAGCTCGGTACAGATTGACAAAGTTCCGGTACTCTCTTCCACGCTCTCTGAGCTCGATCCGTTCTCCCAGGTCAGGAATAGAAGAGTTTGTATCCAGTACAGACAACGTTGAGTTAATTGCGCAGACAGAGACTGCGAATAGCGGGGCGGGAAAGAATGGTTTCGAAGGGTCGCGAGATTCGTCGTAGATAGTTCCTCCTCCTCGTCCTCTTCGAAAGACATAAAGCCTCTGCGGCTTCCTAACAGTCGATTCGCCGAGTCGGCGCTGTCCTGACGAGGTTGACGAATCGATAGAAGGCCTTCTTGGGGACCTTTCAACGGAATTAATTGGCTTTGATCGAGCCTGCGCGTCGGGACAATACCCCCGACTGCGAGAGCAGCGCTGTGTCGACCCGTAGAGCAACAGCTCTATCCTTGAGCAGACCCCTCTTCCGGGAATCTCGGCTCAATGTCCCACGACTAAACGAGCTCATTCCCATCCTTTGACCTTTCCCCTCGAGCTCTTGACATCCTTCCTCGACTTCTTGATCTTCTCTACCTTTGCCTTCTCCTTCTTGACCAACCCTTTCACTTTCTTCTTCTGTTCGTCACTCGTCTCTCCCACGAGATCCTTCTTCGCCGCGCTCAAAATCGTTTCCTTGCATTTCTTGAAACATTCCTCAAGGTTCTGTGACTGCGAGCGACTCGTCGAGCTCGAGATGAGGAGTGAAGGTGGAGACTGAGAGTAGTGAGGAGATCGGTAGAGATTTGGGAGGAGGAACGGCGGGAGGAAAGTGGAAGAGGGAAGAGGAAATCGGAGGATCGCTTTCGATAAAGTGCGGTTGACGTGTTGGCCTCCTGGTCCACTTGAGCGTGCGAACGATGTCTCGTATAGATCTACGCTCGGGAGGGAAAGGAGCGAGATTTTGGAAAGTTGAGCGATGCGAGCGAAGTTAGAAGTCTGACGAGAAAGCGCTCACGTTTAGGCCAGCTTGCGGCAGACAGCTGAGAGAACTCTCCTATCCATTCACGTGCTTGTTCCATGTCTTGCTGGGTCGAGAGGGACGTCAATCGCGGCGGAGAGAGATTCGAAAGGTGTCGCCGTCCAAGCGGTGCGGTCGAAATTTGAAGCAGCCGGGGTCGCAAGCAAACCACGCGGATCATGATGGTCGAGCCGAGCTGAAATCGCGTGGTGTTGGAAGGAGTAGAAGGGGAGAAATGGAAATCGTCCGCGAGGTTCTCTCGTTTTGACCTCCGCTATCTCTCGTGAATGCTCTCTAGCTTGAGCAAGAGACTCGGATCAGCTATCGGCTCTACTACCCGACTTCGCACCCGCTCACCTTCGACCTCTCCCAACCGATCTTCCTCCAACATGGTTTCGCAAGCGGATCAACGCTACCTCGCCGACAAGGCTCCTCCCGTTTGCAGCTTACAGATCAAGGATAGCTTCAGCAACCTCACTAAGGAAGAGAGTGAGTCCCATATCAGCCGGCAGCTCACAAAGTGGGGGTTGGCTCGAACGAGCTGACTCTCCCTCGCACGGACTCACAGAGTTGTACTCTCACTACATCAGCAAAGCGTGTTGGTCAGGAGGGAGAATTATCATGAGGCAAACGACCGATACGGCGGAACAGCTATGCGATTTAATCATTTCTACCTTTGGCGCTTCAGATCAAGCTCCTAACAAGCTCGGAGACTTTGGACAACTCAAGTCAAAGTCTGGAGTCACTCAAGAGGATTGGGAAGGCACTCTCGCTTACTGTGCTCAAGTACGTCTCGCAGATTTCGATGGGAGAACGTCGCTGATTATCGAGTTTTGACAGGTTTTGTCAAACTTGTCCAACATGAAATCCTTCGGAGCGACCAAATTCATCCCTCGTTCATCCGAATCAGCTTTCCGATCCATCGTCGCCGCCTCTCCTCGAGCTTCGACCGCCCTCCCTCTTTTTGATTCCCTCTCTTCGACTATCTACTTCCTTACTCCCGCCGAATCTCTTTCAATCGGTTTCCCCGCAGACGGTCACGTCTCTTCCTACTATCCTGGAGAACTCAAACCTACGAAAGCGGAAATCGAAGCCGTTCAAGAGCTCTGCACTTCGAAAGGAGTCTCAACTCTGAACACAAGGCTCACCAAGAACTCGGACAAATTCTTCACTCTCTTGATCGCTTCAGTCGACAAGCAAGGAACATCTTCCTCAATCAGGTCGGACAAGGATGGGATCGAAGTCGAGTTAAAATACGGAGATTATTCGGCTTGTCTCGAAAACGTCAACAAAGCTCTCGAACAAGCGAAGAAGTTTGCCGCCGACTCGAACAAACAAGCCATGTTGACCGATTATCAGCGATCCTTCAAGACCGGTAGCGTTGATGCTCACAAAGAAGGAACTGCGAAGTGGGTGAAAGATGTCGGGCCCGTCGTCGAGAATTACATTGGCTTCATCGAGGACTACGTAGATCCTTCAGGGTCCAGGGCAGAGTGGGAAGGGTTCTGCGCGATTGTGAACAAAGAGGAATCGAAGAAGGTAAGCTTTTTTCCCGCTGACTTCGAATTGTCGCTCATCCTCGTGTTTTCACCTTAGTTCGGTACGCTCGTCGACCGTGCTGATCAACTGATCAAGGATCTACCATGGGGGAAGGACTTTGAAGGTATGTCGCCCCGTTGTGGTGGTAAACCATCGCTAACATCTCTTTTTTCCGTATTTTTAGCCTCGGAGTTCAAGCGACCTGACTTTACAGCCCTGGAGATCCTCTCCTTCGCTACTAGCGGTATCCCGTCCGGAATTAACTTAGGAAATTGTACTATTTACCATCTTATTGCTCGTTTCCTGCTCAGAAACTAACTTCGCTTTTGCCTACTCACAGACCACGACATCAGGGAACAATACGGTTTCAAGAACTTGTCTTTATCCAACATCCTCTCAGCAAAGGCTCCCAACGAAGCGGTTCCCTTCATCCACCCTGACGAGATGGAAGCTCACAACTACTGGTCTGATCGAGTTTTCTCCGTTCAAGTCGCAAATCACGAGTAAGACTTCAACTTATACCCGCGTCTGCATACAAGCTAATCTCTACGCGCTCCCTTGTCACAGGTTGTTGGGTCACGGAACTGGTCGATTACTCCAAGAAAATCAAGACGGCACTCTACCCTTTGATCCCAAAAAGATCATCAACCCCCTTACTGGCAAGCCTGTCGACAGTTGGTACAAATTTGGTACGTTCTCTACCCCTTTTCTTTCGCTCCCCGGCTCATCTGACCGTAAGCATCTCACTTCCTTCTCTCAAATGTCGTCTCGCAGGCGAAACCTACGGATCTCGAATGGGCCCGATCTCTTCCTCGATGGAAGAATGTCGTGCCGAGGCCGTCGCGATGTACCTCGCGAGCAACCCTGAAATCCTCGAGATCTTTGGCTACAACACGCAAGAGGAAAAGGACGATTGCACTTATTGGAGTTTCCTCGTTATGGTTCGAGCTGGAGTTAGGGCTTTGGAGTTTTACGATCCGGTAAAGGGAGTTACTGAACAAGCTCATATGAGGGTGAGCTCATTGAACTCTGTCTATCCGAAGCTGTTTCCGTATGTACTGACGATCAATGCTCGATGTCGCAGGCTCGTTTAGGAAGTGAGCCCAAACCTTCGGTGTCTCGCCCACGAGGTTGAGCTGACGATGTATCCGTCTCGCAGTCACCAACTGGTTGATCGACAACAAAATCGCCTCTATCGAATTCGTCCGCGACGAGAAAGACGGTTCTCTCGTCGACGCCTACGCTCGAGTCGATCGACAGGCATGTCTCTCTCGATCAAAGGAAGTCATGGGTAAACTATTGTTGGAGATCCAAACTCGTAAATCGACGGGAGATCGAAAGGGTGCGGAAGAGTTCTTTGACAAGTTGACGAAACCTACGAATGAATGGGTCGAGGAATTGAGGCCTCTCGTTTTGTGTGAGTCTCTGATCTTCTGATTAATTGGATGGGGTCGTTGACGATGCTTTCGGACGATGGACAGCTAAGAAGTTGCCGAGGAAGATTTTCGTTCAACCCAATACGAGGGTGATTGGGGATAATGAGGACGTTGAGTTGATCGAGTATCCCGTCACGGTGGAGGGTGTGATTCAGTCGTTCGTCGAGAGGGAACTGTAGATAGATAGACTCGTCGCATCGGCTGCGAAGAAGAGAATTTGACGAAATTATCAGTTCAGTTTTGCAGTACGCTAACGACTCTAGCTCTCGACGGGCGCGCCGGACCTCGAGTGCTGATTTGATTGTTGGAGAAGCTGAAAAGATGTGGTCGACGTTGCGAAGAGCTCGAGCGAAATTGCCAGCCAAACTCTCGCTCCACTTTCCACCACTGCGACCCGATGCTTCGACCGTTATTCTATCTATCAGCCGCTGCATGTGCTCAACTAGTAGCAGCAGCAGGTAGCTTCAGCGTCTCACAAGGGAAGCTCTCCATCATCGATTCCGTGGCATCTTCTGCTTCCCACACCTCAACGTGAGCCACTAGATCTGTCCCGTACGGTGGATATACCTTGCTGACTCTCTGGATTGCGTAGGTTCTCATCCGACTCGACTCCGAGCCCTCCTCTACGAGAAGTTGTTTTATCATCAACAGACACGATCAAGCTCTCGTTCCAAGTGACAGATGGAGAAACGAGTCAACCAGTACAACCTCAACAAGCGATCGTGTCATGGCAGCCGGTAGATGAGCGAGAGAAGCGAGAATACGGGAAACAATTCGCTGCGGTAGTCAAAGTGAGGAACAACGGGAAAGCGAGATGGGAACTAGTTGAGTTCGATCCCTTACACACAACTGGGACGAGGGTGCTGACAGTTCGAGACGCGCGATCAGGATCTCGCGAGAGCTCCGACTTCTCTCCTTTCCCTTTCGAAATCTCCCATTTCCCTCACTCTCCTCCTCGGTTCGGCTAAATACAAAGGTCTTTCCATCCCTCTCGGCACATTCCAACTCTCCGAGTCTCTCGCGCTCCCATTCCCTTACCCTCCAAATGAGGATCTTCCCGCTCATTGGGAAGTTGAGAAATATTCGCAACAACCTCGAATCGATTGGACGTTTAGACCGGCAGAGAAGCGAGTTGGAACTGTCGTTAGTGCGTTGGGTCTCGGAATGGTATTGGCTCCTTGGGTCGTGTTGCTTTCCGTCGTGAGTCTCGTCGGTTCTCAAATTTTCCCGCTGAAAGCTAATCACGTTGGTCGTCGAATCAGCTCTCCTATCTACGACCTTCCCTTTCCCTCCGATCCCCTACACTCTCTCAATCGATTCTCCTCGTCTCCCTCGTCTCGTTTGAAGCTCTCTTCGTCACGTATTGGGTCAAATTACGTTTGATCCCGACTCTACCTTATTTCGCTCTCCTTTCGGGAGTCGTCGTCTTGAGTGGGAAGAAAGCTCTCGGAGAAATGAGGACGGCGAGACTGGAGCGGGAAAGGAAGGAAATGGGTAAAACAGAGTAGAATCTCAGAACAAGTGAGAGAATGAAGTCAATAAAGCAAAAAAATGTTGACACTCGCCAATCGAGAAAGAGGGATGGTGTTCGGGAATACAGAGAGTGACGCGGCTAGTAAGGGCCTGGGACAGAGCTACGGGAAGGGTCCACCAGCCAATCCTAGCGCCGCTAACTTCAGTCACAGTTGACCCACCTATCCCAGTCAGGCGAGTTTTGATCAGCGGAAACGTGCGCCGAAGGGGAATCTCGATTCAAAGTAGACGGCTCGACCACCCGGACCTGTTGCTCGGCGGATGAACGAGGTGACGCTTCGAAAGGAGATCGATTGCGACGAGGGTGAGGAGGCGGCGTTCGACGAGGAGATCGAGATCTTTGACGCGGTTGGGTCCGGTCATCATGGCGAGAAGTGGGATGTTCGAATCGGCTGGGATCTGAGTGATGAGAGTCAGAGGAACTCTGGAAGTATTGAGGGGTGGTATGGAAGAATGGGCGAAAATCCGATGCGAATGGATAACTTGAAGTCGGCTTCGTGAGATCAAGTAGAAAGGATGTCAGATTCTGACCGTCACGTCTGATGGACAGATCGAGACATACCATGTGCGCAGACGGAGAAGCGATCGGACTCGACCTTGCGATAGCTTGGCGAAACGAAACTGGATTTTCCTCGTTGACGATTTTGAGATAGTTCTCCAATGTTGGCTGTGTTCAAAGTCAGCAACCGCCATCTATCTAGACCGTCAAAGAGAGGACATACGCATGCGGCTTGGATCTGCAGAAAGCGTTGATTGCTGCTAATCGCTCGATCCGCTCTCGGGTTTTCCTTGACCGCGAGCACGTTGGCGATTGCGGCCAGTGTGTACCCTATACACTCTACCTGCACCCATGGAGGGCACGTTTCCCAGAGTTCCAGGTAGAAGCTGCTCTGCTTAACTTCCGCCCTGAGGCGGGGACAGGACGTTGTCGGCTGAGTCCTCCTAACTGGAGTATCGAAAGCCTGATCGAGGAGATCGCGATCAACCTTGACTGGCCAAGCTTCGACTGCCCACGGTTCGTCCCTCAATCCGACCAAGTCGTAGATAGACGGCTGTTCAAAAGAAAGCATAGTCAGCGCGCGTGCAAAAACTGCTCGAGTGGAAACTCACGATCTCGGCGGCAGTGACGGCGCTGCCAGATAGGTCAAGGATACTTGCTAGCTTCGAGATGATGGCCCATCGGAACGTCCCCGTGAGTTTGCTGTTGTTCCAAATGGACTCCAAGTACTTCCACAGTGCGCCAAGATCGTCGCGGGCACCTCGCTCTCGAACTGGAATCTTCCTCTGTATTGCTCCGAGGTGGCTCACGAGATTCGGGAGTGAAGTGCTCATCGGAGTTGCCGGAACTGTTGTTGTTGTGATCGAATGCCAATGGTGACAGACGAGAAGAGCGGAATGATGGGAGATGTAGAGGAGACGAGAGCTGAGCGACTCGAGAGACGCGATCAGTGACCAGTGAATGGAAGAAAGGACGGGAACCGTGCGGCAACGCTGACGTTCATTCTGTGCGGAAGTGGGATCGAAAAAACGGGATCTTACAAGTGACAACCCTTTCCGAGGCAGCTTCTTACAGTCCTCAGCGTCTCACATACCCGCTCGCACTCGCGGACCGTCCTGTCATCTGACCGGTCGCAAGCCTACGTCGTAAACGGAACTGAGACGAAGGAATGCTGTTGACCCATGAAGTCGAGGCGTCGCCGTCTCAACCTTGTAGAACGGCGCGCAGGAAGGTGGATTCAAGTCTGCCTGAATGACGAGACGGCAAAGCGTTGCATCAGCCCAAGTCGAGGATCGAGAGAGACTCGGCGTAAATGACAGCGACGCGAAATCCTCGCACACCACTCACCTCGTGGTGAAGCTCGATTGCTCGTCAGGATAGTCTTCCACCTCTCCCTTGCTTTTGCGTCGGCAGACGTTTTGGCTTGGCTTGCCTAGTCGGAGGAGCGACTCAAACGAATGATCAGCGAAGCGAAGGAAGACGGGAGCGAAGATCGGAACAGCATCACATACTTGTTACATCACGCGACTCGCACACCAACATATCAGCATACGTCACATCTTTTACCCTCGCGCATGTCGAGAAGGGCTGAGGCGAAGAGAGTTGAGACGTTGAAGTCGATTGAAGAGGGGAAAGGGTCAACGATTCGGAGATCGAAGGGGAGCCAAGCGAGGCGTGCTGTATAGTCTTGCCACGAGCAGCATAGTTCGGAACCGTCATATCGTTGCGAGAGTGCAGAGCGAGTCGACCAAATCTTGATCTCTGATAGCGATTCCTCCTCGACTCGATGGCCTGGTCGATCGAGGGTGTAGGTCTAGAGTAGTATCAAGGTCGAATCGAACGATCGGGGAAGTGTTTGAGACGTCTCGAGTTGAGAGTCGCATGACAAGTCGAGAGAAGGCGAATCGCTCTTTGGGTCGCTTCCACTTCTGGCTTCGCCGCGACAATAGGCAGGCGATTCGTGGACTGACCATCGATAGAGCTCAGAGCTGAAACGTCTCCGCCGAGAGAACACGACCAAGGACAGAGTTGAGAGAAGGAGGAGGAGGAGAGAGCGGATAGTCACAAAGTTCAGACCACGCTTCGACTCGGTCCGATGAAGCATTCGACGGTTCGTCAGTAGGGACGAGAAGAGCGATAAAATGAGCACAATCAGCACGATTGCGACCGAGAGGAGGAACGAGAGACGAAAGAAACCCCAGAGAGACAGGGGGCCGTCTGAGGCTCAAGCTCTCAAGCGCTTCGCTTCGCGACTCTTCGATGTCTTCGTACATGCAATCGAAGAAGACTCTCGAGATCAACCCTCACAACCCGATCATCAAGGAGCTCAAGTCCAAGGTTCAATCCGATGCTGGTGATCGCAGTGAGTCTCTCTCTCTATTCTTTGTTTCCTCGTTGTCGTTTCCTCTTTCGCTGACATTCTCCATTGTTTGTAGCCGTTCGCGACCTTGTTCACTTGCTTTACGAGACCGCTCTCTTGACCTCTGGATTCGGCCTCGACGAACCCGTCTCGTTCGCGAACCGAATCCACAATATGATCTCCCTCGGTTTGTCGATTGACACTGAGGAAGACTCGACTCCCGCCCAAGCTGAATCTTCGGACGATACTCCTCCTCCTCTCGAACCTGCGGCTGCTTCTACCATGGAAGATGTTGACTGATTCGCCTGACCCAGTCTCTCTTTGATGGACCCCTTGACTTTTACTTTTCGTTGTTTCTCTCCTTCCCCGCTCTCGTAGTTCTTTTCCTATTGAATCTATTCTATAACGGTTGTTACCCTTCTCTCTTCGCAAATCGTATACTATTCTTCTTCAGTAATCACTCACTCTCTCTCTCTCTTTGGTTCACCTTTCTTCTCTGCCCCTCGCTTTTGCTAAAAGAACCTCCCAAGAAGTTTATCCTTTGTTGATCGTTCCCTTCTGACACGACGAGAGAGAGAGAGAGCGCGAGCGAGAGATGATCCATGCGCGATACTGTCGAGGGTTTTTGACTCTCTGGTCGCAAGGCCGGAGCGACAAAGCTGCTCAGAGGGGAAGCGATCGCAACTCTCACTCCTCTCGATTCCAGCATTCTCTAATTGAGCTGCTGGTATGAAAGGAGGAGGTTCTAGACCAGGAGAAGCATCTTACAGTACAAACGAGAAACTCGAGACTGTTACCTTTCGAGTTCGCTATATCTCACCTCTCTCGCTCGAGTAGACGGCAAAACTTGGGCCGATGAATGAGCACGTGAGATTGCGAACAATACAGGATAGCGAAGGGGAGAGAAGATAAACGAGTCACAATCCATACCATCTTTACTGACTTTAATCAAGGTCGACCCAACTCTCCCATTCTTCCGGTCCTTGCTTGGGTCGTTGAGCTTCCTCCTCGAGTGCGACCGGAGGAGGGAAGGCGTGTACCGGAGAAGTAGCTCGATTCAGGGGGGGCGACTCGATGCGAGGACTTCCTTGCGAATCAGCGTCGGTTTCGTCGAATTTGGAACGAGCTTCAGCTCGGAAGGGAGATCGAACTCGAGGTTGTTGAGGGGGAGATTGAGATTGACGTGGAGGAGATCGAGAGCGAGGCGAGCGGGGCCGAGGACTGGTGTGAGAAGCGGTGTGAGCGAATGAGCGGGGACTTGGTTGAAATTCTTGCGGAGGCTTGTCGAACTGCAAGAAGATGCGATGTCAGACCCCAACTGCCAACTCTACAAGATGCTGATACGTACGAGTAGCCCAGACGTGGAAGAGAGCGCACTCAACTCGGCGAGAATGAGGTGAAACGAGACTGGATCTCTGTGCTCAACGATCTTGACGTAGTTCTCCAGTTTTGGCTGCACACGAGTGAGCCTCAATGACTACATGCATGAGATCGTCCGAGAGAGAGAATGACCATACGCATGCCTCTTTCATCAGTCGAACGGCCCTCTCGTCATTGTTCCATCGATTCAGTGCTGGTCCATGAATCAAGACTTCCTTGACCGCTTGTACGGATGTAATACCGGCAAGTGTGTATCCTACACACTCTACCTGCGCCCAAGGAGAGTAGCGATCCCACTGTTGGTAGAATTCGTTGTCCTTCACCTCTTTCTCAAGAATCCTAGGGGCTGAAGTGTACTCGGTCCTCCTGATCAGAGTCTGTAAAGCTCGGTCCAAGAGATCACGAGGAACCTGTATCGGCCAAGGCTTCACCTCGCGTGAGATCACGCTCAACCCGACCAGATCGTAGAGAGACGGCTGGCGAAGAAACAATTTTGTTCAGTGCTAGGGAACGGATCTGCGAGTACATGAACTTACGACTTCCTCAACCCTGAGGTGTCTTTCAGGCAGCGCGAGGACCCTCTTCATCTTGTCGAGAATGATCTTTTGGAGCGAGTCCGAGAGTTCCCCCCAAATGTGCATCAAGTACGTCTTGAGCGCTGTAACGTCGAGGCGGGCGCCTCGCTCGCTGGACGCGATACGGCCATCCATTCGGTAAAATTCGGTCCAGACATTGGTGCTCGAGGTGCTCATCGCGGGGAGTCGGATCCGTTGCTGTGATCGGATTTGGGCGATGAGCGATGAGAAGTGTGGAAAGAAGAAGAAGCGACGACGGGAGGGAATCCAGGAAAGGAAAGTGAATGTTTCCCATTGTTCTACGACCGATCTGCGCTGAAAAGGAGGAAGGACGGTACCCGTGCGCCAACGCCGACTTGCGTTCGTCGTCCGTGCGCTCTGCACGAGAGTGGGTTCGTAAAATGTCATATCCAGACTCTGTTGCACCTTGTCTGAAACTTCACGGAGCACCCTAACGCGACGGTCGACGTCGTACATCTTTGGACCTTCGTCGAGTTGAGCGACAACGATCGAAACTGGAGACCGTCAGTTGAAATCTCTTCCCCCTCGACGAGAATCAGCAAGGACGTACTCGATTCAAGATCGAGATTCACTCACGGGCTTTCCTCTCCCCTCCGGCGTGACCTGCAGATATTTGATAAATCGAGGTCCGTGATCAGAATGGATATCCCATCCCTTAGCTCTCGCTCTCCCCAACCTTTGCTAATGTCCACAATTCCTTTCAGGCTATGCTACGCGTGAATGTACAAGAACAAACGAGATCTACCTTCTAAGCTTCCGGGAAGAATGTTCGCATTCGATCAGCGTCCCTCATCTCCTCCTTCATTTCCTCGTCTGCCGTGTCTTTGTGAGGATCTTTCACTCCTGATTCTCCCGCGTCTTCATCATCGTCCTCTTCGTCGCTGCTGAGATGTCGCATCGATTTACGAGGCTTTGGGTCGAGTTCACGCCCTTCTCTCTTCTCGTCCTCGTCTTCGAAATCCCTTTCCTCGACGTCGTCATCTCCGATCGGTGTCACGTCCTTCCTCTCATCCGAGGACAGAATATCGTCGGATGAAGTACTCTCTCCAGCGTCTGTCAGGGTGTTTCGTCGCTTCCTCCGTCTTCGCATCGCCCGTTGCTGTTGCTTATTCGCAGTCAACGATTCCGATCCCTTCCGCGGTCGATCCCCCCGGTTCTCTCCTTGCGATTGACTCGATCCTCCTCCTTCTCGATCGTCCAAAGTATCGCCGTCTCCCGGTGCGTCTTCTCCTTCGTCGTATTTGTCCTTCTTCCCGATTCGTCTCTTACTCCATCCCTCTCGGAACCATCCGGTGCGAACGACGATCGCGTCGATGACAGGTTCCAAGTTCTTGAGAATCGAGACGTGAGTCCGATGTAACGCTGCAAAGATGCGTTTGTTGATCGGGAGAGAGGGGTCGTCTTCGTCTTCAGGTCCGACTCCAGGAGAAGTTTGACCGGAAGCTTCGGGCGAAGAAGCGGTAACGTAAGGGAGAGAAACATCTCGAGTGACTCGATAACCATCTTTGTTTCCGACGTGTTCCGCTTCGACACTGTCGACGATTCGAGCGCACGGGTCGAGACGTCAGCCAAATCAGACGCGGTCTTCGTAGTGGGAGAGGAGAAAGACTTACCGGAAAGTGTTCCACATGATCCTCCTCGAAGCTTCGATCAGAGCAATGATGTAACTCTGTACCGATGCGCTCGGATGAGGAGCGAGGTAAATGACCCATGAGAAGCGCAATATAACGTTGACGACCGAGAAGACGTAGTAGAGCCACCAGTTGTCCTTGAAGTAACCGAGTTCGGCTCGAAGGAAAGGATGTTTCGGGTTGCGTTTCCCGAGTGACCAATCGAGGAGGATATCTAGCGCATCGCGAGCGTCAGTATCTTGCAAAATGTGGAGACAGAGAGAGACCAGCCAAAAGACTCACCCCATGCTGCGACGTAAACTGAATTCAGAGCTGCGAAAACGATAAAGAGAGCGAATCGCCAGTCATCACTCGAACCACTTCGAGTCATGTCGATCCTCCAGTTGAAGTAGAAGAAGAAGTAGACGATGGTGGCCGAGTATTTTCCGGCGTTCAAGAGATGGAGGCTGAGGAGAAAAAGGTTCAGCTCGAGACGCGAGGAGAGAGGAGCGACTCGTCGATTCACGTTAAACCATCGGAATCAATATAACGACGAATGGACTGTCCGAGACGGAAGAATGGTGGAAGAGAAGCGAGAACGGCGGTCGTCCAGGTCTTGTTCGTCGAACAAATTGATTGAACGTCGTTCGGCCATCCGTGACTGTACGTACAATAGAGGAATCCGAGATTGTAGATCTGAATGGACGGGAGCGATCCGTTAGGCAACGGTCTCGGTCATAACGAGAAGAACGGGGTTCAAGCTCACAGAGTAGTAAATCGAGTTGAGTTCATCTCCGAGGAAGAAATCTCTGAACCTAACAGCGACAATTCCCGAGGAGAACACACGCGCCATCGATCGAGCCATCCACCACCTCGACGAAGCGTAGAAGACGTTTAGAGGGCAAAGAAGAACGACGAGAGTGAAGACGAGCCAGGCCAGAGGGTAGGACGAAGGCGAGATATGATCAGGCCAGAAGTTCGAGAACGCGGCCCAGAAGAAGAGAGATAGAACGAAGAGTAGAGTCGCGGGGATTTCGAGGAATTGATGGTAGTCGAGCTTGTTCCGAACCTTTTCAGGGGATACGGAGTTAGCTACGACGGGAAGAGAGCAGATGGGAGCGAAGGAACCTACATCGAGCTCGAAAATCAGAACGTAGTTGATCCTACCTCGGTGCCAGGTCGCCAAATTGAGGAAGAAAGCGAGGGCGAAGAACACTGGGAGATAACAAGCGCCGAAGAGCTGCAACAGTGCGCCCCAGTACGGAATTTCTTCTCGAGTCCTCGATCTCCAACCTGGACGAAGATTCGAAGGAGTCAGTAAGGAAAAGAGTACGACGAATCAAGTGATAAGCACTCACTGATGACGAGACCTTCGACCATCAACGGTATCGACGCTCCCATCAACAAACCAGATCTCCAGGCAGCGAAGTGATGGTGTTGTTTCTTGCCGAAGTCCCGAAGTCGTTCAAGCGCTTTCTTGCGATTCCCGTGCTCGAACACGCTCGCGAATGCGTCCTCCGTTTTCCGAATGAGCTCGTCCAGGTCTGGTGACGAGACAAAGTCGGAGTCCTCAATCTTGGGCTTGTATTGCTGCCCGCAAGGAATGCTCGTGACTTTCTCGAACTTTTTCACTCCCTGCGAGAGAACAAAACGAAGGTGAGTCTTGTTCGACAACGATCAGCTAGAAGCTCGATCACTCACTTTGGCGAATCCAGTACGGTTGAGAACTCGGTAACTCTTGAGCATCCCGAGGTATCGATAGTATTCAAAAGCTGCGAAGGCGAGTGAACGTCAGATCTCAATTCCCCCGGTTTGATAAGACGACAAGCGGAAACTCACTCGCTAGTTTCAATTTACTCCGTGCGTGAGTATACTCTTCAGGCCTTCCATGACGAAGCGCCGCCGCCGTCGCCTTCGCGTTCGAGTCTTCCCTAGCCATTTTTGCCGCCTTCTGCTGAATATCCGGATGATCCGCCTCGTTTGCTTCGCCGGGAGAGGCAGGTTCAGGGGACTTGGCTCGAGCGAACGTCCGTCGAACGAGACCGGAACCAGGAATGAGATGAGCGTGTTTCGGAAGAACGGATTTGAGCGCTTTCGGGGCGTGAAGTTCGGCGTTTTGAGATGCTTGATATTCCTTCTTGTGATCTATTAGAGCAAGAATATCAGCCACAGAAGCACAGTAGGGAGAAAGGTCGCTCGGCACGCACCAGAGAGTTCTTTCCACTGATGGCTCAATTCATCGTACCGTTTCAACGCTTGATCCATCCGATCTTCCCAGAACGAGCTGACCTTGACTAGCTCCTTGTCGACGAGCTTGAAGAACTTCTTCGACTGAGGCGGAACCCGTTCAATGACGGTATCGATCGAATCCTCTGGCGACAATCCGAATCTCCATTTCCGCAGAGTCTGTCTCTCGTCCGAGCTCTTTATCCGATTGAAGCTTGGCTTGAAGAGATCTGCGTTCGATCGTAACCGCGGTCGACTCGATTTGCGAGACACTCCTGGTTTCGGGACGAGCTTCGTTCCAGATTTTGTCGTTTCATCGGAATGTTCTCGAGACGAAGCCGATAGACCGGAGAGACGTCTCAAGCTCGACGGTCGTTCGAGTGCTGTCGTCTTGACGTTTTCGTCCTTCGGGACAGAGCTTCCTTCGAGGGCGTGGTCATAGGTGTCTGGAGATTTCGACATCGGAACAGGACTTGTTACTCGCTCGTCGTCGGCGTCGTCCGAGTCCGCAGCTCCATCTCCCCGCTCGAGATCCATCTCATGTGCCCGATAGTCCTCTGCTTCATGCACTGGCTCCTGTATCGAATCTGTCGTTTGTCGTCGAGGGATTTGAGGTTTTCGTGCGACTCCTCCTCCTCCTTCTTTCTGATCGTCGAGCTCGAGTAATTCATCTTCTGCTTTCCCAATCTGCTTCTTGAGTTGACGGTACTGTTCACCACCCCAGGAAGCATCAGTGATCGAGAAAGCGGAGTAACGAAAAAGCGCGAGATTCTCAGTATTCTCGTCGTAACGAGTAGACTTGAACAACTCCTGCTAAGAGGAATACAGAGGACAGGATGTACTCACGTCAACATAGCCAGTCCGCCATTCGTCTATCCTGTGTGAAGCGAGGTAGCGAGCGAACTTCATTTAACTCCTTTTCTCTGTCCTTTGACCTGCTGCCGTGTCGTTCTTACTCTAGCTTCAGCTCTATGACTTGATCGTTCGTGTAGCGATTGCGAGCGAGCTTCGCGCGAGGTATGCGTGGAGTCCAAGAGCCGTTGGAGTCGGCTGTGCAAAGTGAGGGCGAGAACTGGGAGGTAGCGCTTGAGGGGACTGCAAGCCGCGCTGATGTTCGAAGCGACTGGTATGAGTCGAAGGCGAGAAGAGTGATGAAATAGAAGGGAAAGTTGAAGGAGAGAGATCGCGATCCGAGCAATTTGAATTCGAATTCAATATCGAACATCGCTCGCACTAGCCAGTCTGAAAGAGATAGCACAATCGCAGTGAAGCTACGTAGGTATACGAAACGTCAATGAGATTTCCATCGTTCAAATAGAAGGGTAGTGATTGGCTCGAATCAGGAATTCGCGAGAGCTCTAGCTAAAGAGAGCTGAAGAGAGCTGAAGAGAGCTCAAATGGGGTATATAGATGGTTGTACGGAAGAGACGAGCTAATGGATATGAAGAAAGATCGTTAACTGCAAAGAGAGATAGAGAGCGAGACAGAAAGATAAAGAGACAGATAGAGAGATGAAGAGGAATAATGAAAATTGATACGTTTTTAAGCTTGACGTTGACGGGGAGGTTGAGGTTGAGGCGGCTGGGGCTGAGCGTATTGCTGCTGCATTGAGTAGTTACCTTGCTGCTTCGAAGGTGGAGCTGGAGGGTATTCGCCTCGATTTGGCTCTCCTCGAGCTGGTAGTCCAGAAGCTGTTCCCTCGGAAGCTCCTCGACGATCAAACGCCGAGACATTCGAGCCGAAGGGAGAGTTGGGAAAGTTCCGAGTGGTCGGTGAGGGGAGGGCGGCTCCGTTTGATGAATAAGGATAGTTCTGAGCCGAGAAGGAAATCGGTCGTTCTTGGAAATTTCGATGAGGTGCGGCAGAAGTCGAGACGGGTCTCATCCCGGGAACGGTCGGTGCAGACCATGCTTCTGAGGAGTTGCAAGAAACGCTCAGCACACAAACAGGAGAGCTGAGCCTTCGTTCCACTCACCTTGGAGACCCGGTCTTTGAGCTGGTGAAGCTTCTCCTCTCGAGATAGAGACTGCTCGTCCGCCTGCTCCTCTCCCGTTCAAGTGATTCTCTGTCCGTGCGAGGATCTCCTTCGAGGTAAGCTGAGATGGGTTTGCGAAGAGTTCTTGATCGTTGAGGATCGAGAGACATTCAGTCGGAACCTGTCGAACCAGTGATGAGTGAGACTCGTTTTAGTCGACAGTGAGGAGACAAGGTACACACCTCCCAGAAGTCATCTTGAAGTTCGAGTAACTCGTGAACCGCTCGAGCTGCCGAGAAACTTTCGTCTCTTGCTGGATCTTTTCCCTTCGCGTAGAGAATATTCGGAGAGATGACGGTAGCGAGGTTTTGCAAGTCCATCTTGGATCCGGTTTCTTCGTCGACGTGAGAGAATGATGCCACCCATTTGAGGAATACGAAGAGGACCTCCATCGTATCTCGATGAGGTTTCGGCATCAAACAGCAGCAGAGGTGAAGGATCTTCTTCCGTTGCGTCGTGTCCTCGATGCCTGCGATAGAGTGCTGCCTAGTCAGCGAGAAATAGCAATAGCTGAGAGGGCAAGACCACTAACGTTGAGCAGCGATGAAAAGGTGAAAGAGTTTAAAAGTCATGAGAGGATCGGGAAGATCTCGCAAGAATTTCTTGAGGAGAGCAGCGAGTTGGACAGGGTTGTCGTCTGAGAGGTTGACAGTTCCGGAGTCACGGTCGAGTGCTTCGGTGAGATCTTTCAATCGCCGAATGTTGCCGTTCTTTCGGAAGATACCCTCGATCGACATGTCTGCAGCGAGACTGTGATCAGCGACCGAGGTGAGATAGGCGAGGGAAGAAGATGAGACGTACCCATCTGTTTCATGGCCGAAATGACATCGTCGACAAAGGAGGGAATTCGAAGAGAACCTGGTCCAGCTCCATGCATCGAATCGGCACCGTTTCGTTCGACGAGGACATCGAGAGGAATCGCAAAGACGCCTAACACCAGGGAAGGGTCAGCAAAGGACAGGAGAGCTAGAGTCAAACGAGAAGACTCACCCTTCTTCTTGACTTTCTTCTGCTCGTTTCCTCCCTTGAACAGTTTCCCCCAGAAAGTATTCTTCCTCGCATCGATGATCTCGAGCAGCTCATCCAGAGGGGCGACGTCACGGAGTGCACTCGTCTCACTCGCGAGGAGGACGGCAGCGACGTGTTTGACGATGAAGTATTCGAGAGCCGACAATTCGGAGAGGAGTTTGTTCGGGAAGTAATGTCGTTGTTCGGCTCGCTTCTGTTCCGCCTCCATGACTTTCGGCAAATCGGCGAGCGTGATCCCTTCTTCGTCTTGCGTCGGTTCGGAAGCTCCTCCGAGTCCAGGACCCTCTTGCTGAGGTGTCGATTCGCTCGTTTCGTCGACGATGTGAACGGCTGTCGTCGCTCGGTGGAAACCAGGTCGCTGAGGTTGAGTGGGTTGAGCAGACGTAGGAGTGGGCTGGTGGATCGAAAAAGAAGGAGAGGGAGAGTGAGCATGGTAAGAAGTCGAAGTCGAAGAAGCCGGAGGTACAATCGTTGGTCTCGGTCTTTGTTCCATCGGGGTCGGTTCGATGTGCTGTATCCGAGGAGTCGAAAGAGCCGGCGTCGATACCCCCGAGGGAGTCGGAGTGAGGTTTTGTCGAGGGGTGACTGTCCCTCGAATCGGGTCGACGATCGGTTGATCCTTTCTCGAAGGAACGGGAGGCTTCGTCTGGAAGAGTTGGAAAGTAGAATCGTCGCTCTGAGCTGTCCGTCCCGAAGGAGATTGAATGACGGTAGATCGTTTCGGTATCCGTGCTGTTGTCGAAGAGAGTTTGCGATCGAGTTGGACCGATTTCATTCGTTTGATGTCGTTTGAATCCCGATAAGTGTCGTACAACGATCTCTCTCCTCCTTCAACTTGCTCGTCATCTGTACGGAGTCGCGTGAGTGACTTGGACCGAGAAGAAAAAGGAGGAAACGAAGACTCACAGGCTGGTACCACGCCGCGCTGTTTGAGTCGTCCGTACAACTTGTTGAGAGCGACACAGAGCAAGAAGGCGTATTGTTCGAGTCGAGTAACGTATTCGAACCCGTCCGTCGTATCTTCGAGACTACCTCCTCGATCTCTCCTCGCACACTCTTTACAAAACGTCGCTCCTCCTCCGTTGAGATCGTCCGGATTCGTCTCTGCCCAAACGAAATCCCTGACCCAAACTTCGTCCTTTACACTCGGGGAATCGTGGGAAATTTGATCCTTCGAAGCGATCCTCCCGCAATGATTACATTTGAGACAGGGCAAATGCCATCGAATCGAGGTACCGAGTCGAGCGCATTCCTCCTCGACGGTGAGTCGACATCCTTCACACAAATCGGTAGTCGCTTCGCCTTGACCGACGAGGGTTCCAACTGCTCGAGTGAGAGATCGATAACCGTACGGTCGAGATTTAGTTGATCCGTTTGTCGTCGCGACGACCGCTCCTCCTCCTCCTCCATTCGACGTTCCCGTTGAGTTCTTTCGAATCGCCGATCCGGAACCTCCTCCTTCACGACTCGACGATCTCGAAGCAGGTTCATTACCAATTCCTGTCGTAGTCGGCGAAGTCATTCGATTCGCATCTGGGTCTCTCGCCAATCGATCGAGTCGTCCAAGGAAGACTCCAATCGCGGTCGTGTTCGAAAATTCCCGTTCGAGTTTGAGAGAACCGGTGAGAGCGATTCGAATCAGGATCTTGAGATAGTGAGCGAGACCGGTGACGAGAGAGAGGAGTTCTTGAGTTATCGACATTTTGCGTGCGCCAGTTTCGTGGGTGTGAGAGAGGAGCATGAAGAAGTTGACGACTTTCTTGCAGAGCATTCGAGCTTCACGGACGTGTGACATTTCTGATCGAGTCGAGCACGAAAAAGAGTCAGTTCTTCTCTTAGAAGCGAGAAGCGAGAGCATGTAGACTAACCTTTGCTTCCCGCTGATCTGAACGCAAAGTTGAGGTCATCGATGGCCGCAAAGAGCGTTTCGACGTGAAGAACGAATTTCTCCGCCATTCTCACCCCCTCCATGTAATGACCCGAACTGACATGCCTCAGCATCTCTGAAATACACGCTGCCGAACTCTCTTCGAACGCCGACAAGATCGTCCAAATCCGGTAAACTTGTTCTTCCATGTGTTTCTGTCGAGATTTGAGCGAAGCGGGAGTTTCCGACTCTTCTTGTTGAACGTAGTCGGGTTGAGGAGCGGAAGGTGCGAGAGCAGTCGTAGGAGAAGTTGGAGGGTCGGCAGACTCCGTCGAAGGTGCATCGGTTGAGGCGGGAGGAGGAGGAAGGGCTTCTTGATTCGGTTTCGGTGTTGGAGCGAGTTTGATATTCCAGAACTATCGACAGGACTCGTCAGTCTCGAACAATCCGTCGTCATGGAAGAGAGACTAACCTTGTGGATCATATAACATTCAGGATGCCAATGTTCATCGATCGAATTCCGGTTGATTTCGACGAATTGTTTCAGGATCGCGGTTCGACATCCCGTACATTTTACGGCGAACCTCGTCGAGTAATGGAAATGACAGTAGACGGATCCAGCGTGTTCGTAGTAAGAGTCTTGAGGACCGAACACTGTCGGACAGACGGAACAGGTGAAATGCTCGACGTGAAACTTCATGTCTATCGACGGCGAAAGGGAGTCAGTCGAGTTCATCTTCCGGCGACGATCAGATTAGAGACTCACCGAGCGCAGTGATATAGCTCCCACGGAGAGCGGCTCCACATTTCGAACACAGGAGGTTGAGTCGTCTGAAGTAGTCGGTTTCGCAAAGCGGAACTTGTCGACCTGAACCGTCCGGAGAATCGATCGGGAAGAACTTTGCCGCGACAACCTTGTTGCAATCCTGTGAACCAGAGGACCCTCGAACTCAGCTTCTCGTTTGATATCAGTTTCGAACAGCACCGACTCACCTGACATCTGAAACAATCCAGATGATACACCGTCCCCAACGCCCTCACGAATTGCCCCGTCATCGGCAATTCACACTTCGCACAAGTCGTTGTACTTCCATTCCGTTTCTTCTCAACAGTACCTCCTCCTCCCGCTCCTGAATTACTCGCACTATCTCCACTCGCACCCGAATCTCCTCTCCGTCTCCCTCGTTCTCGATCTGATAACTCGTTGTTCTGTGAGGCCGAACTTCCAGGTCGTGAAGAAGAAGAAGATTGATGAGGGTAGAAAGAATGAGAGTTCGAAGTGCCACCAGCGGATCGAGGCTGAGGAGAAGCGGTCGAAGAATTCGGCGGGAAGGTCGGAGAAGGAAGGCCTCGATACGACGATTGAGAAGAGGAAGAGCCGACTAGAGCGTTATTCGATCGAGGTTGAGCGAGGAGGGAGGATCGATGAGAATGAGCTGCGACGGAAGAGGAAGAAGTCGAAGGGTCGTAATTCGCGCTCGTTGGTGATGAAATCGAAGGAGACATTCTCCCTCCTGGTTGTAGGTGAGTGTTGATTGGTGGTAAATGGTGTCCTCTTCCTCCTCCTCCTCCTGCTGAAGTCCCATTCCCACCTCCAGCTCCTCTCCCCGCTAACCCTGAATCCGATCCTTCTCTTCTCGTTCGATTCGTCGTTGTCGTCGTCGTTGTCGGTAAAGAGTCCGTTCCTTTGTAACTATCTCCACTCGGAGACCTCGAAGGGCGACTCGCAGGTTCCCTCGAAGGGGATAACCCTCGACTACTCCCACTCGCCATAGGTACGCTCGATCGCGTCCCAGTGCTACTACCACTTCCACCTCTACTCGAAGGTTGTCTCAGGTTGTCGTGGTTGGTTGAAGTTGGTTGATGAGGAGGAAGAGGGGAATTCGAACTTCGGATCGAATTCGACGGTTCGTAACGAGTCGGGGAAGTGGATAGGATCGAAGGGGAGGGGTTCTGTTCTGTGGGATACCGATTCGGCATCTTCTAGGGAAGGGAGGGAGACGGAGTGGAGTAACTAGCCGAGAGGAGTTAGCGTGTTCTGAAGTCGGATCCCTCTGTCAAGTCTCGTTCGGATGTGATGGGTCCCCCTGTGGTGATTGATGAGTTGTACTACGGTAGTTTGAGCCAGCTTGATGAGTCGCTCTGTGCGTAGTGTTGTGACCGCGAGACGACGGACGTGAGATCGAGGGTCGAGGGTCGATGGAGAGTGGAGAAGCTAAGCTGATTCCCCCTCTACCGCTGGCGCGCTGCCGTGATCCTCTAGATGTGCTTAGGCGATTGCCGGTGTGCGAGGTGGAGATCGACGGTGTGCGAGGTTGAGTGAGGGAAGCTGGCGGCCTCCGTCGAATTTTAGTTGACTGAAGGACCTCCCACGCTTTGGCGCTCCTCGCTCGCAGAGTATGCGTACGAAGCTATCATTACCTTTGTAAAATGAACGATGGAGCTTCCATTAAATCGTCGAAAATTTCACTTCCTCGCAAGCTTCTCTCCAAAAGTTCCTCCCCTCTTCGACGACTCTCATGAGCAAAGATAATCGGATCCAAGGAGGCGCTTGGAATACAGGAACTCGAGAGAGAAGCAAAGACAGTTGAGTGTGGTACAATGTCGAGCGAAAGAACAAAACAAGAAAAAATATCGTGCGTGTATCGAATCGTGCGAACTTGGATCTGTTCCTCCTTTGATACTATTCCTTTGGCGGGTTCTGAAGTTTATCGATATATAGCGCAGCCAATACAAGAGCGATCGTCGTAGGTCCCCTGCACGACCACCGAAAATGGGGACTCAGCTCGAGGGCCCTTGACGACAAAGAGAAGGAGGGGCGACTCACGTGAGGAAAGCGTATGAAACGAACAGAGTTCTCGAAATGAGTTTCTCGAATGCTGCGGCACTACTCGAAGCCGAAGTGATTTGAGCGAGAGTGATTGCCGTCGGAGAACTACAGCACCAAATCGATGTCAGTCCAGGCGAATAAGGAATCACAAAAGCGAGGTGTAGACGTACCCGATGAGTAGACAAGCGACAACGACGAAGACGGGATCGTCTGCACGGTTCACCGTCTTGTACGCCCAATATCCGAAGACCGGAACCAAAACGAGCGGTACAATGATCATTCTCGTCAAGACCGAGACTATGATCGTTCTCGTAGCTCCCGAGCTCGCTCTCCTTTCCGAGACGGAACTTGCCGAGGAGGTCGAGGTCGAAGGGTCGGGGGAAGAAGTGAAGGGAGAACGCAAGCGATCGAGGAGTTGAGTCGAGAAGGATTTGTGAAGGGTGCTGGAGGCGGCAACTTCGGGAACGTTTTCGGGATTGTTGAGCATCGAGGTGGTACCGGGAGCGGAAGGAGTGTAGAAATAGGCTCCGAGGGTAACGAGAGTGATTGGGACGGAACAAGCTCCAGCCGAGCGAAGGGAACTATTCTCACAGAGGACGATGAGCACTCCGTGATACGAAGAAGCGATTGAGAGACTCACGCTTTGAGAGGTTCAATCTTGTCGAGAGTGTGTTGAACAGGAGGAATACAAGCGACGACGAGCGATAAAAGCGCAGCCCACAAGGGTACGGTCATCTAGCGAAACAATTCTCTCCTTTGGTACAGAGATAGTGAACTGAAGAGAGAAAGTTGCTCACGAAATCTCCGACTCCCTTTCCAAATTTCTTGACAGGTTTCCAAACTTTGCGATTGAATCCTCTTCCGAACTTCTTGAACGCACTCGCATCTTCGTCCTCCTCGTCCTCTTCGTACCCGTTCGCCCCATAAACCGAAGAAGCCCTCGAACCTCCATTGACGGAATGAGCCGGAGTGTTCGGGAACGACTGGAAGATTCTCGCCTTTTTCTTGCGCAACGACGGTTCTCGACGAAGATTCCTCTCTTCTTCTTCCACACCAGGACGACTGACAGCGGTCGGGGTCGAAGCAGCGGCAGAAGGATCGGAGTCGGTTTCGTTGAGGAGGACGAATTTCGCAGGAGTCGAACTCGACGAAGCGGATTCGTTGCGTTGGTGTCGTTGAGTCGAAGAAGTATCCTTGAGGATCGAGCGTTTCGGTTTGAGTCCGTTTCCATTTGACGAGTTTGAATCTTCTTCGGAAGATTCGGGTCTCAAGGTAGTCGAAGACTCGAGGTCGTCTTCGGCGTCGTCGTCCTCCTCCTCATGTTGGCGTCTCCTCTCTTCCTCTTCCTGCTCAGCTTCCTCCATTCTGCTCATCTCCGGGTCTCGTTCGTGCTCATCTCCCGTTAATCCAACCCCTTCCTCCGCCGAACTAACGAGTTTGACGCCAACACTCCACCTCACGATGATTCCCAACGTCGAGAACAAGACGAGGTAAGACAATCCTCGACCCAACATCGCATCTTTCGTGTCGTGTTCGCCCCAGGCGAGTGGTAACTTTTCCGACAACAACGACTGTACGAGTGCGATGGGCAGGGAATTGGAATTTTGGAAGCATGCGGCCGCGATGCTGAAGTTGCGTTGAGCTGGACTGAGGCGGAACAATCGTCCGAGACCAAAGGCGACGAGGGCGGAGAAAGAAGTGATGATAACGAATCCGACTGGAACGATCCAGAGTTCCGCGAGGGTTTGAGGGGTTAGACTGAACGCGATCTTGCTGAATAGAAGACTGCGAGAGAGGGAGAAGGGAAGGCGGGGAAAGGAAAGGAAAAAGGAGAGGGAAACGAGAAAAAAGATAGGGAGATGAGCTTCCTTTCTTCCCGGGAGTCAGCGGGAGCTGCTCACCTGGGATTAAAGAGGGAAGTGTTGAGTCGGTTGAGGATCTTTTTCGTGGGCGCATCGATGATCTTGCGACGAGCAAGGAAGAATCCGACGAAACTGCCAGTGGGGGAAGAAGAAGTCAGTTTCTCGCTCGCTTGTTGCCGTAGGGAGTGACGCACCATAAGAAGAAGACTTCGAGGATACTGTAGACGTCAAGAGTGAGCTTATCAGCGCAAGAGAGGGGAAAGATAGAGGGGGGAAGAAAGACTCACGATTCAACGACGACGGTGATGAGCGCCAGCAAAGGAACTCCTTGATCCGGTCTTTTTGGCGCTACGAGTGTATGCAATATAGGTTCGAACAAGAACATGTCGAAGGAGGTCGAGTAGAGGTGAGGGAAAAGGAGAGAGGAAAGGGAATTCGAAATGACGAAGTCGCGGCCAAGTCTTGCCTCTCGCTCTACCACGTTCTCTCCTTCACAGCTACGACCATGACCAACGTCAGGACGAAAGAACCTACCCCCGTATCAGACTACACAATCCTCCTCGCGAGTGAGTTCATCTCCCTCATCATCTCACCAAACTGATCTCCTTGCTGACCACTCTCTCACCCTCGACCGGCTAGACGTACACCATGATCTATCGTTACTGAATCAAGCAGTACAGCTCTTGGAACCACGATTCACGACTCGAGCGTTGAGGAGTTTACCTCAATTACGACTCAAATTGGGTACTCAACCTGGAGGAGAGAACCTCGCTCATGTACTCAAGAATGGAAACCTATACTCTGAGAGTGAGTACATTCCATTGCCGATCATTTAGTTCGACACGGAGTCGAGAGGATGAAACGCTGACGCACACCTCTCTTCCCCTCTACTCGTGTAGACTCTGAACGATTGAACGAGCTCGTTCAACTACTGGGAAACCCTCCTGCACCTTCAGATGCTACTGCTTCCTCCTCGACAGCCGCCGAGGCAGAAATGCAAGTCGATTCGACTCCTCTCGATCCTTCAACCTCAACTCCCGCTTCCTCTTCCGCTCCTACCGATCCTGCCTCTACTTCGACTACAACGACACCGAGCGCAGAAGACAAGGAGAAAGCGGAGAAGAAGGAACGAGACGCAAAGAGGGAATTGGCGAAAAAGAAGAAGTTGCAACAAGAGTTGAACCACATCGGAGAGAAGTTACCCGGGGCGGATTGTTTCTTGTCCCTTCTCGTTGTCATTTCGTTGTTGGATCGAGGGGAATACGAAAAGGTAAGCGTCTCGAGCGATTTCAAGAGTTATCTTTCGAGGGCATTCCGATTGACCGCTCTTGTTCCTGTTCGTGTTCCTACAGGGCAAACAATTCGCAACTCAATTGATCGAAAAGTTCTCTTCGATGAACCGAAGAACTCTGGATCAACTAATGGGTAAAATCTACTTCTACTGGGTTCGACTGCACGAACTTTCCGGAGACGACACTTCGGCTCTACGACCGTGAGTCGTCAACAATTCCCACACCTGATATCAGCTCTCTGACCTTCGTGTGCTCGGTCTTTGCGGTTCACAGAATTCTCCTCGCTGCTCAACGTACCGCTTCTCTCCGACACGACGACGACCTCCAAGCGACCCTCTTGCCTCTCTTGTTACGTAACTACCTCGATCACGGATTGTACGAACAAGCCGATCGACTCGTTTCGAAGACGAGTTTCCCAGAATCGACGGCTCAAAACAGTCAGTTGGCTCGTTGGTACTACTACGTCGGTACGTCTCTTCTTGCTCTCATGCCTGAAGAACTGCATCACTGACGAGACATGCGATGACAGGACGCATCCGAGCGATTCAACTCGATTACTCTGCGGCAAACGCTTCTCTCCTTCAAGCGATTCGTCGGGCTCCTTCAGACCTGAAAGCCGCTCCTGGGTTCTTCCAACACGCGTATAAGTTGAGTGTCGTCGTTGAATTGTTGATGGGTGAGATCCCGGAGAGGAGGATCTTCAGGGAAGAAGTTTTGAGGAAGAGTTTGAAACCTTATTTGGAGATTGCTCAAGGTGCGTTCACTCGTTCAATTCAGCCCAGGGAACCTGGAAGCTGAAGTGCAGGTGTGGCAACCTTGTAGCTGTTCGAACTGGCTCGATTCAATCCTTCAACTCTGCCCTTTCGACTCACTCGACTCAATTCAAACAAGATTCCCTCCTATCTCTCATCACTCGACTCCGTCACAACGTGATCAAAACCGCACTTCGTACCATCTCTCTCTCCTATTCCCGTATCTCCTTGTCCGACGTCGCATCGAAACTTTCTCTCGATTCGGAAGAAGATGCGGAATACATCGTCGCGAAAGCGATTCGAGATGGTGTTGTCGTAGCTAGGATCGATCACGAAAAGGGAGAGATGAAGAGTAAGGAAAGTGGAGATGTTTATTCGACGGGAGAACCTTTGAAGGAGTTTGATAGGAGGATCCAATTCTTGTTGGAATTGAGGAATCAATCCGTAAAGGTAACACGACAGTTCTTCTCTTTCAGTACTGAGGAAAGAGTGTACTGATGTGGGAGGGCATCATTGGTTGCAGGCTATGAGGTACCCTTTGAACGCTCACTCGAAAGAATTGGCAGCGGCTCAAGAAGCTCGCGAAGAAGAAAAGAGATTCGTCAGTCCCTTTCTCCCACATAGCTCAGCTTGCTCCTCGAGCAATGCGTCTATGGTCAGGAGGAAGTAACTGACACTTTCATCTACAGGCAAAGGAAATTGAAGAAGGAGACGACGACGCAGATTTGGACGGTCCGGGAGATATGGATTCTTTCTAGGCGAATCATGATCGAGGGCAGACCAGATTTACGAGTTGTGTGCGTAGTCCAGGCGAAGGAGATTGGCAGGATGATCAAGCTGGTCTCCCGAGTCGGGAAGTTGAAGCCGAAGCTGAAAAGAAAAGAAGTATTTCTCATCACGATCGAACGACTGTCTCCGTCTACCTGTTGTGAGTCGCGAGAACTAGTAAGGCCAAACGCTGTACGACCTTACCGAGTGCTTCCGAAGATGAGCATCGTTGCCAAAACTTTCAAGATGATTCGGTTTTCGTTTTTCCTGTTTCTCCTCTCGTTCTCGGCGCGATCCGAGCGAGAAGCCGCTTTCGCGCCGGAATAAAGTTCTTGACGCTCACTGTGTCCGCATGACCCTTGAACAGTTGATCTTTGGCGTGTAGGGGTCTAATTGCTCAACTTGTATTCGAAATACCGGACTTCAAATTTACAGAAGTGGAAGATCCTGGCTCTTTCATCTCGACTTCACTCCCATCCCGCAACAATGACGAGTCTACGGACACTAGGTGAGCCATCTGCGAGCTCACATGCACGCTCTTAAGCGGTCTACTGATCTCTAGCATTCGAAAACAGTTTCATCTTCTCGCCAACTCTTCACGACCACTACTCCGGCTCAAGCGGTTCGATCTTTTGCTACTACCCGAACAAGAACCGCATCTTCCTCGCTGCCTCCTCCGCTACCACACCACGCCCATCCTTCAACTCTTGAACCTCCCCAAAACCTCTCGGAAACTTCCTCTGTTCCGTTCGTTGCTCTCTCCTCTCTGCTGCAGCGTCCTGTTGAAGCTGATTGGGTCGAAGTCACCTACAGTGATGAGGTCTCCGCCTTATCCCTACTCAAATCGCAACCAACTCACTACGTTTCGGCACTCCTAATGGGTCGTCGTTACCTCCTAACTCCGAACGATATCCTTACGGTTCCACACCTGAAATCCGTTCCAGTAGGAACCAAGATCAGTCTCACTCGAATTCTCGAAGTCGGTTCACGAGACTACACACTTCGCGCCTCTTTCCCTTCCTCCTCTTCTTCCTCCTCCCCTTCTCTCTCCCGACCGCCCATTCTCACTCGTTCAGCCTTGACCTCACCACAATCGGAAACCCCGACGATCCCCCGAGATTGGCAACGACATCCCGATTCCCTTCCCTATCTCTCAACTTCCCTCGTTCAAGCAGAGTTGACGGTGGTCGAACATACGAAAGGGGAGATGTTTCAGGTGGATAAATTTAAGAGGAGGAAAGGGTACAGGAGGAGTTTGAGGAGTAAATTGGGGTTTACGAAATTGAGGATGGGGGAAATCAAACTACAGTAAGGACAATTGAGTTCAACTGCAGAAGAAGGGATGATGAGGGTGCGAGGGATGGAGCGAGTAAGAGAGGTGGGATTGAAGTGACTACGGAGAAAGTTAAGCTGCAGTACAAGGATGCAACTGAGGGGTTGAAGACTAGACATTAGAATTTGACCAGTTTTCACTTTTCGATTCTCTTGTGTAACTCGCAACAACCTGCTTCCATCTTTCTTCCTCTGCATTCGTATATCTATTCCTATTGCATCTTCACTCTGCACTCGCAAGACAATACAAAAAGGACAAGAGAGCGGTCTCGAACATTTCACTACGCGAAATTCGCAGAAGTCGCGCCTTCAACTTCTTCCCTTCTCTCAACTCGCTCTACCCGACACAGCGTACGAAAATGAGCGCAGCAGCAGCAGTCGCTTCAGCTATCCGACCCATCGTCATCTGCGGTACAGCCTGATCTCTCCCTCTTCAGAACCAAACAGCTTACTGACATTCTCTCGCTCCATCCGCCCAGGTCCTTCCGGTACTGGTAAATCCACGTTACTCAAGAAACTCTTCACTGAATACCCCGACAAATTCGCATTCTCCATTTCCCGTCCGTCTCCTCCTCTCCTTTCTCCCTATCCTCACTGACCCTCTCTCTCTCTCGCGAGAATGTAGACACTACCCGAGCTCCTCGACCAGGAGAACAACCGGGAGTATCGTACCATTTCACTTCGAGGGAATCGTTCCTCGATCTGGTGAAAGCGGAAGGATTCATTGAACATGCCGAATTCTCGGGAAACTTGTATGGAAGTTCAGTACAGAGTGTGAACGATGTTACGAGGAGTGGGAAAATGTGTATTTTGGATATCGATACCCAGGTACGTTTCCCTCCCCTCTCTCTCCCTATTCTCTCTTTCCAAATTCTCACTCAGTTTTCATTTTTTCGTTTTTGAGCAGGGAGTCAAATTAATCAAGAAGAACCACCCCTCCCTAAACCCCCTCTATATCTTCATCTCCCCTCCTTCCATCGCCTCTCTCAAAACCCGTCTCACCGGACGAGGTACCGAAACTGAATCGTCCATGAACAGTCGTTTACAAGCTGCGATTGGAGAACTCGAGTACGCTAAACAACCTGGAAGCTTCGATCTTGTGGTCGTTAATGATGGTCTAGAGAGAGCTTATGGAGTACTTAAGGGAGTTATTGTCGAGGGGAAGAGGGAGGGAGATGAATTACCGAAATTTGAGAATTAGAGAAACGAGGGAGGCTTATTTGGAGTTTTATTGAATTCAGTTTGCATTTCTACTTATCTTCAGCCATTTCGGACCGCTGTAAGATGAGGAGACAGTTACAGGCGATGAAGCTTGTGAGAGTAAAGCGAAGCTAGCGAAGCGAGTTGCGAAAATGTGAGCTCTCCAGCTCTCCACCTCTCTCCCACATTCGTCTCACTCGACTCCCGAGCTCAACTCAAGTCAGCCTCGTCTTCACGAGCGCTCTCCACTACAAGCCTCTGTCAGCGTCTATCTCGCTACTCGTCACTCATTCAAGATGGACATCGACTTCGACTCTCTCGAATCTCGCGAGATCGATCTCGCAACCTCTTCCGCTCACCCCGAAACCTCCGCGATCCTCTCCGAACTAGACCGGAAGAAGCTCGCGCGTAAGATCGCGCTCCCAACGAATGATGGAGAAGTTCGATCTCGTTTGCGACAGTTGGATCAACCGGTCACCCTCTTCGGGGAAGGACCAGCGGATAGGAGGGATCGATTGAGGGAATACATGGCGAGGATGAGGATGGAACAGGGTCAAGCGGGGAGATTGACGATGGGCGACGGTGGAATCGAGAGTGAGGAAGAGGAGGAGAGTAGTGATGACGAAGCGGAGGGGGACAAGGAGGAAGGAGATGAGGAGTTCTACACGGAGGGAACGGGAGCACTCAAGAAGGCGAGGAGGGAAATCGCAAATTATTCGCTACCAAGGTAAATCTCACTTCTTTCTCTTTCTCTTGTTTGTTTGCGTTGACTGACGCATTCGTGACGTGGATACAGAGCACGTAAACGTATAGCCCGGCAAAAACTCGACTCAACAGTCCCCCTCGCACGGTTAATGGACGTTCGTAAAGCAGTTTTCCAAAACCTCGAATCTTTCACCAACCTAGGTTCTCAAATTGGCGATACGAGGGCACTCTCGGCGGTCAGGTTCAGTCCAGATTCGAAGATGTTGTTGACGGGGAGTTGGACGGGAATGGCGAAACTTTGGAACGTACCGAGTTGTAAAGAAGTTAGAACTCTTAAAGGTAAGTCACCTTTTCTTCTGTATCGCCCTCCTGACAAGAGACTGATAGAAGCGTTGAATGAGGTACAGGTCACTCTGAACGGATAGGTGGAGTTGCGTGGCATCCCGATGCGACGTTGTCCCAATCTCCGACAAGTGTCAATTTCGCAACTTCTGGCGCCGACAATCTCATCAAACTCTGGAACCTCGAATCGTTCGTGTCCCCTCACTCTCCCCCTCTCGTCCATCACTAACCCTCTCTCGCGTACGCTCAGTGATACAGCTCTATCAACACTATCAGGCCACGAAGGACGAGTCTGTCGCATCAATTTCCACCCTTCAGGCCGATTCCTCGGTTCCGCATCCTACGACGCGACTTGGCGATTATGGGACGTTGAGACGGCACAAGAGTTGTTGTTACAAGAAGGACACAGTAAAGAAGTTTACGCGATCGCGTTTCAAAACGATGGTGCTCTCGTTTGTACCGGGTACGCTCTTCCCTTTCCCCTCTCTTCCCTTCTATGATTCCAAAACTGATGCAAGTGATTGTTCGTAGTGGTCTGGATGCGATCGCCCGATTGTGGGATCTTCGTTCCGGTCGAACTTCCCTAGTCCTCTCCGGTCATTCTCGCGACATTCTCTCGATCGATTTCAGTTCAAACGGATACCAAGTCGCGACGGGCTCGAACGACGATACGATCCGAGTATGGGACATCAGGAATCATAAAGCGATCGCGACGATTCCGGGACATAAGAGCGCGATCTCAGATTTGAAGTTCTTTCAGGCGGAGAAATTACCTTCAAGTGAAGATGATTACCCGTCGACGAAGATCCCGAAGGCGTTCGAGGATATGGAGATCTTTAAGGACGTTAGTCAGGATCAAGTCAAGAAGGAGGAGGAGGAGGAAGACGTGAAAATGAATGGATTGAATGGAGGAGGACCGAAACCTGATTTCCCTGTCTCGGGTTCTTTCTTGGTTTCGTCCGGATATGACGGGTACGTCAAGGTATGGTCAGCGGATGATTGGCAACAAGTGAGGTCGTTGTCGAATGATTCGAGTGGGAAAGTCATGAGTTGTGACGTTTCGAGTGGTGAGCCTCAGCTTCGTTTTCTTCTACTTCTTGCTCAGATAGCTGACAGCGACGTTTCATGTAGATGCGAGATTCATCGTCAGTGGTCAGTACGACAGGTCTTACAAGTTGTGGGCAACAGCGGATGTCGATCTCTCTTGAAAGCAAAGCAATGCAAAAACGAATTGAGAGAATCTCATGCCTCTAGTTCGTTGCGATTGAGTGAGAGTGAGAGGGAGGAGACGATATTACATATACACCGAGAAAAGATAATACGAGCGAAGAGCGAAGAGAAAAGGTACGAAAGAAGACGAGCGAACTCTGTTGATACGAAAGGGAGGGGCGAAACTATAGATCAGAAAGAGAAGAGCAGTAAAATGGGGTTAAACGCGATGCAGAGGGGGAGGCAGACGGACGGTGAGCGAGAGCAAACGAGTGGAAAAGTAAGAACGAAAGAAACGAGAGACTATTGATCATCCGAGTTTTCTATATTTGTAAAAGATATAAGAGGAGAGAGAGAGAAGAGAGCGTGCATGTATAGTACAAAGAAAGAGAGTGAGAACGGATCCTTTCAGGACCTTGAACTCGAAGAACGACCTCCTAATGAACCCCAAATTCCTTTCGAGATTGCTCCTAGTAGATCCCTCGCGGTTCCAGCAACGTCAATTCCTTTCCCTGCGTCCTCGTCGTATCCGAACGAGTACTCTCCATCGATATTTGGCGTCGAAGTTCGAGTAGTCGATTGAGAAGAGTTTGCTCCTTCAGAAGCGGAACGAGCGAGAGCGGGAGGAGATTGTTCTCGACCTTGTTCCGAAGATGCTCGAGCAGCTCGAAGGAGTGATCTTCGTGCGAACGAGGGTTTGCGATCGGCAGGTTGAGTTGAGAGCGGTTGATCTTCAGTCAAAGTTGAGGAACTCGGTCTCGAATCGTCTCGGGAAGGGAGGCGGTCGAGAGAAGTCGAGGAGGCAGACTTGACGAGGTGTTCAGAGGAGGAAGAAGGGTGACCGTGACCTTCTTCGTTCGTCGTACTCGTTGTCGGGTTCGAAGGGGAAGGGTTTCGTAGTCGAGGGCCTGAAGGTGTTCGTCCGTGACCAGGACCGTCGATCGATGAGTTCGAATTCGAGTGAGAGTGGGAGTGGGAGTGAGTCGGGACAGGAGCGTGAACTTCGAGAGATGAGGTCGAAGTCGACGTCGGTAGTGAAGAAGAGGAAGGGATCGCGGGAGGAGGAGCAGAGACTACCGGTTCCACTGATTTCGATGATGCTGCTTTGTCCTCCTTCGTGTCGTCGATCGTAGCTGGGAAAGCATCGACGTCTTCCACTCGAGCATCGTCATCGTCATCATCGTCCGCGTTGAAACTTTGGAACCTTTGGCCCGATGGAGAACTCATCGAAGCGACCGGGCTCGTCGGAGTTGTAGGCATTCCGAACGAGTTGAACGAATCGACACTCGAACTCGTCATAATGTTGAGACTTCGGTTTCCGTTTCCGTTCGATCCTCCTCCTCCTCCTTCTTCAGATTTGTATGGAGCTTCACTTTGAGGCGAGACTTCGGGAACATCGGGCATACGACTTGTTGATCCTCCTCCTGCTCCCATCGCGGCGGAACCGACCGAGCCGAGAGACTCGTAAGAACCCAGTCGCTGAGAGGGTTGAATCGAAATCGGTTTCGCTGCAGCAGAGATCGGAACAGCGGCGTTCGAAGGTGGAGAGTAAGACGAGGAGGGCGAGATCGAAGTACTTGTGCGTCGATCGGCGGAAGCGGCTCGTTCTAAACTCGAAGAACTCCCTCGACTCGCACTTCTACCTCGTTCCGTCGTTGGCGGTCTCTCTTCCGAGCTCGTTCGTCGAATCGTCGAAGGTCGCACGTGCGAAGGGATTGCGGTAGCGACTGCGACAGTCGGGGAGGTGGCATTCGAGAGGGAAGGAGAGGAAGGGGATTGAGAGTGGGAAGAGAGGTCGCTTTCGGCCGATGGTTCCCGATTCCTCGCTCCTTTCATCGCACTCCGTTTCGGCGAAGGGGCTTCGCGAGCAGAAGGAGGAGAGTAAGGACCTCGAGTCGATGATGATTCGTTATCTCGGTAGTGAGGGATCGTTTGAACGTTTTCGTTACCGGAAGAAGGGTCGAGAGGTCCTCCGTTGCCGGGAGCGTAGGGAGAAGTCGGAGAATATGGACCGTGACCTAAGTAAGACGAGTTTTGAGCGACTGAACCACCTTGGTAACCGTTGTGAGTTCCTCCGACGAGATGAGCCGGTCCATAGCTCGCCATATCGTACTCGTCTCCAATTCCGATATCAGGTCCTCCTCCCGTGAAGTAATCAAATCCCATCGCGTAATCGTCTTCGTCCTCTGGATCCCATGCAGGACGATTTCCACCTCCCGAAGAATAATCAAACATCGCTCGTTGTCCCGCCGCCTGCTGATCGGTCACTCCCGCTCCTGCTCCCGCGTTCCCTGATAACAAAGCTGCACCTGAAGTCGCTCCAGCTCCTCCTCCTCCACTTCTCGATTCGTGAGTTGAAACTGGAGTTGGGGGTTCAACCTCCTTCGCCGCTGCCGGTAACATCTCCTCGTCCTCATCCTCATCGTCCTGATACACAACCGCAGGGGAAGGTGCCGGGTAGACTTCGATGCTCTTGAGGGTAGTAGGGCCGAGTCTCGCGATGGTGTGGGGCTCCTGCTCCCCTTTGAGAGGCAATTGGAGATGTCGAGGGCTCGATCCAAACGTCAAGACGTCGTCTTCGTCGTCATCGGAAGAAGAACTCGAACTCGCAGTCGATCCATAGTGACGAGTCCGGGCGACTTCGTCGGTAGAATCGATCGCGATGCATTGTTCGACTCGATGGTTGAAACTGATGTGCCTTCGTTCCTTCTTCTTCGTCGCGGCTTGTTGGAAGAAGTAACTCGTCGAAGAGGAAGAATCGGAAGCGCCTCGTTCGGGGGAAGAACCGGCGGGGGAGTGAGCGGGAGAAGCTCGAGTTTTTCGATTGAGCGAGTTGAGTCGAACGAGGTGAGAATCGGAACGAGCGTGGTGGACCGAAATCGTCGCTTGATCTTCGAGATCCATGCCGAGTTGTTCGAGGTTCGGAGAGGTAGGTTGACCTTGAGGCATAAGGATGTCGCTCAAAGATCGATATTTGAGAATCGGTTTCGTTTTCGGTTCACTCTTCCGTCTCAGTCGAACTGCTGCTGGGTTCTCCTTCTTCGCGACGGCGGCGGCGATCTTTGTCTTCTCTGCGGTTGTAGGAGCTGGGAGAGTAGCGGCTTTCTTCGGTGTTCCTCCTTCTTTGTTGAAAGGGCGAAGAGGTTCAAGTCCGAGTCGATCGTTCGCGCTCGCAACTTTCGGAGGAGGTACTGCTTCAACTGCCGTGTGCAGAGGTCCGTACAGCCATGTGACATCACTATCCTTCAACCTGTCGGGCGAGTCGATCGTTAGATCTTCACTTCTTCAGAGCAAAATCGTGAGAAAAGCTTACCAGTTGAGAGTTTCGGGACTGATCGTCTTCAACTTTCCTCTCTGTTTCGCCCAAGTTCTCCACGAAGCGTTCTCCAACCTGACCCCGTTTGCGATTTCCGACTTGTGCCTCGTCATGGCTTTCCAACTCGTCCAGACATCATCTTCGGCCCAATCGTGCGACAAGTAATCGACGCAAATCGACGGTAACCTCGTCGTGATCTCTGAATCGTCGGGTACTGGTCCTCCTCCGAAACTCGAGGGGGCCATCGCAACGTTGTAGGGATAGGCGGGGACGACATTCGAATGAGAGTGAGATTGAGAGTTTACGGAGGAAGAGGTCGAGCTTGTCGGGGTCGAAGGTTGAGAACCAGTCTCGTTGGATGAGCTAGATGGGGAAGAAGAGGAGGGAGGCATCTCACTGGGAGAGTCGAGTAAAGGAGGGGTCACGATCGGTACTGAACCACTCGGGAAACTCGGAGTCGGAGAGCTGAGTACTGAAGCCATTGTTTACTGAATGGCTGTCGGTGATTCGCACTCCTCTTTGAAGAGGGGGCGAGAGAGCTGAGTGATGAGATTTGATCGGGAAAAGAGGGATGAGAGAAAGTTGTGGGTTCAGAGGAAGGGGCTGAGGTCTTGATCTATCGAGCTGAATGATCTACGGGGCAGAGTAGCCCGCAGAGTGGGCAGATCAGAGGGAGGAGAATGTGTTAGCGGATTCGGATCGATCAGAGGAAGAACGAGAGATTCGGAATCGTGAAATAACACTCACCCTGGATTGTACAGGTTATGGTATAACTAGTTGGTCTATGTGCTTGATGGGTGTACTGATCAATCGAACTCGGAAGGGTGGAGGTTGGGAAACGAGATGTGTGAGAAATCGAATTGGCTTGTTGGTTTCGAATTCTCTCTCGATTGTCCTTCAATTGCGCCGCGAACTACAGTAACCGCAACTTGTTTCAAAGGTCACCTGGTCTCCTTCTTCCCATCTTCTTCCTCTTCCCTCATTCTCCCGTCTGACAATTAGTCTCGCCATCTCTCTTTCGCCCACGTTCTGAGTGCCAAAGCTTGAGTCCTCTCTCCATCGCTGTCTTCGCACAACCCGCTCGACCTTACGTCGAGGTCACTGCGAGGTTACGATTCAGCTTTGATTCCCGCGGTAAACTTTCTCGAGCGCGTAAGGGAGAACGACCCCTTTGCGAGGCCCCGTGCTCCTCTTTTCAGAGCTCACCGAGCTCGAATCGTTCGATCTCTCGATACTCTCTGACGACAGCTTTGACGTGTGTCCAGCAATCGCAGTATACGCAGACACGAGCTCAGAGGAAACGACTCCGACTGCTAAAATTGACAAAAAGGTGAATTTTGGACGAAACAGAAAGCTGGGAAAGAAAAGAGCTATGAACACAAACGACTGTCGAGCGTAAGAATCTAGTAGTAGTTTCCACTTCCACCGTACCCTCCTTGGTTTCCACCTCCGTATCCACCTCCAGATTGGTAGTTTCCGCCTTGCGAGTAGTTCTGACCTGGATACCCGTTTCCTTGGCCGTATTGCTGTTGCGGGGGAGGTTGCTGGTGACCGTAGTGAGGCTGAGGAGGAGGAGGAGGTTGACCGAATCCTCCAGGATTGTAATCGTTCGAAGGAGGGGGAGGAGCGCCGTAAGAGGAGTTCATTCCTCCGTATTGTCCAGGCTGCTCGTAAGAAGAAGAAGAGTAACCTCCTTGTTGGTGGTGAGATTGAGGTTGAGGGAAACCTGGAGAGGGTCCGTTGTCGTATCCGGAAGAAGGGGAAGAGTAGGAATTGTTATTGTTGCCGTAGCTCGAGTTCGAATGGTGAGAAGGGTGAGAAGGGTGAGAAGATCCGCTTCCGCCGTAGAAGTCGGAAGCTGCACCTTGAGGAGGACCGGGAGCTGAACAATCGGAGAGTGGTCAGCGAGAAATTCGAAGAAATTCGAAAGAGAGACGCTCACGAGGCATGAAACCACCAGGTCCTTGGTCGTTTCCGTACTCGTCTACATCTCTCCTCCTACCTCCTTGGTGTTGACCTCCTCCTCCTGAACCTCCAAACGAATTGAAAGTCTGTTGAACCGAGTTCACTCCGCCCATAACAGTCGAAGCTCCGGGAATGTACTGTTGAGCGAAAGCCCCAACTCCGTTCGGCATCAAAACCGAGTTGTATTGTCCTCCACATCCGTGTCCAACTTGACCATCGGGTTGACCTTTACGATTGTTCTTGTGGTTACGAACGGAATCTTTCGTCAAAGCTTGGAGGATGTAACGTTTGTCTTCGGGAGATTGTCCTTCGATCCAGGACTTGACGTAGGCTCCCATTTCGCGTTGAATCGAAGAGGAATCGTTATAGAAGTAAGGGTGATGGAAAGTTTCGAGAACTACCGCGACGAGCAAGTGAGTGGGAGACCTCGTGAGACAACATAGACGAGGGGGACTCACTGTCTGAAGCTACGTGATCAATATTCATGCTCGTATCGTCCCAAGCTCGAACGATGAGGTTGACGGTGTGTTTGAGGATGATGCAGGCGAGTTGTCCAGCAGGTTCGTTCAAGATCAAACCGAAGCTATTCGTCGGCAGGGCATGAGCTAAGCAGATCGGAAGACGGGAGAGAGAAGAGAGATGGTCGGAACTTACTGATCTTTACTGAGGAAAGAATGAGTAGGATCCGAAGCGTGAGGGTTGTCGAAGACGGCGTACTGTTCGCTACTGTTCAATACGGCGGCCGAACCTTGACCCAAAACTTGAGTAGCTTGACTCATGATCGGTTTCATTAAAGGTTCGATCGTCGTGAAAACGAAAGCATTGACCGAAGTCGTGATCTTTTCGACGACGGAAGAGAGTCCAATCTTCTCGATCGTGTTCTCCATCCCTTTGACGACGTTGTCTCGGAATGTGAGAACTTTCCAGAGAACGGCGTGGAGTTCTTGAGGAGACATGTTGTCCATTTGACCGTTCGAAGCTCGGGTTCGAATGTCTTCGACACCTTGCATTTCGCGGGAAAGGTTCGAACCACTTCCTCCTGGGAGATCGAATAAGAGTTTCGCGAGGGTCGAGGTAGAATCGGAACCGTCTCTCGAACGAGATTTCGCCTGTCAGAAATGGTGATTAACGGTAGTCGCGAGGACATAGCAAGTAAGGTAGAGACTCACGCTGTCCATGGCTTTCGACAAGTCCGAGACGCTGCGGAGCGAAATCGAAAATTGAGTCGATTTTCGGGCAAAAAGATAAATCGACGATGGAGGGCTTACGAGTTTTGCGAGATGGTATCGGTCGCTTCTCCGAGCAACGAGTGGATGAAATCACTTCCACCGAAAGTGCCAGTAACGAGAGGAGGAGCTGGACCCGCGGGAGTTTGGATTTTGACGGCATCTCCGACGTGAGGGAAAACTTGGTGGTAACCGAGGCGCATCAAGCTTAGCTCGCAGAAATTCGAATGTGCTGGAACGTCCTCTAACGTGTGTAGAAGAGTGCCGAGGAGTCGATAACATTCGTAGGTGTCGGCGTCACTTCCTCCGTTTCGCGAACGGCGTCCGAGATCGATACATTGGCGAATCGTCTTCCTGAGGAGCGCGGTGGAAGTTGGCCAGCCTCCTTGCTCGTTCGCAATGTAGTTCTTCATACCCGTACGCGGGTCGATTTCGAGTTCGCGAGGATCGACTGGCCCTCGAAGACGAGGGTCAACGTGACGAGCGTCTCTACCGGGTTGGTCGTCGGCGTAGCCCCTAAGAAATAAGGCGTCGGTCAGAATCTGAGACGATAGAGAAGACCCCGAATTGTGAAAGAAGCGCAGATTGGCGTTAAAAATAAATAAAAAACCAATTCGGGACAGGGGAGAGCGGCATTGCGACCGCGCAAGTCGTTATGGACGAGGAATCGCTTACCGTGGATTGTCGACATGTTCAATACATTGATAAACGCCGAGACGCTGCGAAAAGAGAACGAATCAGCCTCCTTGTCACGAATGGTGAGGACGAGTGCTGAATCAAAGAGCTCACCTCCTCCGTGACTTCAAATTCCCCAGTTGCGTAGCCGTTTTGCATGAACCCGAGCGCCGCCACCTAAGACAGCCAGGTAATACGATCGGGAGAGGGTTAACTTGATTCGCTGTTCCGGAAGAAAGCGAACTCACAAGATTCAAGATCGTCATCTTTGACATTTTCGAAAGCCCGGCAATGTCATTCGCTTGCGACATGTCTCGTAACCAATTTCCGAAGTAGATGCGCTTGATGTCTAACCCTCCGAATTTCGAACCTCTTCCGAGGAATCCACCAGTTTTCTTGATCACTTCAGCGAGAACATCCTATGGAAAGATGAGGTAGAGTCAGATATAATGCATTGAGCCTCGGCGGTGAAGCTCTCTGCAAGAAACGGATGATGTTTCGAGAACCGAAGGAGCATGGAGACTCGGAATCGAGCTTACTTCGATATCCCCATGACGGAAAGCTTTGCCTTCTGCGTGGCTAAAGGACGGAATGTTACCTGAGCCGAAGGCAGAAGCACAAGGTAGAAGAGCGAGACCACCTGCGGCGGGAGAGATCCAAGGGACAGAGTCAGTTTTCGTTTTCGAATCCAAGCTGAATGATGCCTTCTCCGGGGTTCTACTGTTTCGATCCTCTACCGAAAGCCACTTCGTGGCCTTACATACATCTGGCACGCCAGGAAGAGAGGGAGAGGGAGCGAAAGCGGAACTTGCAGATGACGATGAAGATGAAAGTGGGAGAGATTCCGATCCCTCGAGACGAGAACGACATGTTGCGTTTGAGTATTTGAGAGTGTTCTGTGCTATCTGTAGCGGTGATTGAAAGGCGTAGTGTTGTTGCCGGAGAAAGGGAGACGGGCTCTCTGAATCGTTTCAGGCGTCCGTCGGGGCTGTGCTGCAGCAACTCTCTCCCCTCTTCACTCGATCACCAGCACTACCGGCTCGATACTCTGTCCACCCGCGAGATCCATGCCCTCACCCGCGTCTCACGATCCGTCAACCCGAGCCCTGGCTACGAAACTTCATCTCGAACCTTTAAACTTCAACCAAGTCGGCTTCTTGTACCTCGAGAAGGAACACAAGTGTATACAATACAGCTTCAGGGCAGCGAGAGAGTCGTACGTCTCTCTTCTACCTCGCACAACCCGGTTTCCCGAGCTCATTTCGAGGTTCGCACAGTGCGGAAGACGAGCGTACGGCAGTAGCGTTGTACGACGGAGACGTCAAGGAGGAAGTCGCTGTGAGTACGTCCCTCCGTTCACCCAGACGTCGATAGCCACAGTGTCGCTTTCTCCGCCCAATTTCAGAACCTCGTCGCAGCTTTCGTTCACTCGCTCTCTCATTTCCGTTCCCTATCGTGCCCTGTCCGTCTCTCGAGCTCGAACGGCTTCTATCTCGAGCTTAGTGCGTCGCACTACTCGCAGCTCTCCGAGTAAAACGACAGGACAAGGTTTTCATTTTTCCCTTTGTGCCACAGGTTTAGCTGGGGCTCACAAGCTCCAACAGGATTGGGTCTGGCTCAAGGACGACGAAGAGATCGAAATGTCGGACATAAAGGTACGATTCAAGCTTGGAATCACTCGAAACAGCCAGTAGAAGCGAGGTTTCGCACAAAAAGAAAACTTTAAATGCAACGAAAGAGCACGCTTTGACCCTCTTCCTGTGCCGAACCTCCAACAGTGTCGAGCTACATACTAGTCGACACAACTATTGAATTCACCGGACCGATAACTGCGAGAGAAGGGCTTCGGAACCGATCTCGCGAGTTTTGCGAGAAGACTGTTCGACAAGCTTGTTCAGAACACGCGTCTCGAAGCAACTTTCAAATCGATCGCTCTAGCTTCTTCTCCTCTCCACACCCGCGACTCTCAGCTTCAACAGCCAACTCCAGGAGTCTCTCTTCAACCGAGCTACTCTTCATCCGTGAGTCTCTCTGTCAAGAACAAACGATTTCCAATTCCCGAAAGAGAGAGGCACCTACCTCTTCCTCCCTCATACTGATCCAACGCGCGTGCACTCAATAGAAACAGCATCAGACAAGATGGTCAACGCACCCGAAACGAAACAAGCGTCTTCAACGGCTCTCACCACCAAGAACGGAGGAGACGCTCGAAACCGCGCTGGAATCGCCAACTACACTCAACACTGGAAAGAGTCTGCCCAAGATACGGCCGAACACACTGATGCTCGTAACGCGAGCTACAAAGACGTGGTCAACGGTTACTACGATGTGAGTTCTCGTTCTCCTCTCCCACTCTTCTCCAACGTGGAATCGTCCCTTTGTTTCCCTCAACTGACACAAGATGAGTTAATCAATAGGGTGCTACCGAGTTGTACGAATACGGATGGGGAACATCGTTCCATTTCTGTCGATACTACAAAGGAGAACCTTTCTACCAAGCCATCGCCCGTCATGAACATTACCTCGCTTTACAAGCAGGATTGAAGCCCAAGATGCGAGTATTGGACGTTGGATGTGGAGTTGGAGGTCCTGCACGAGAAATCGCTCGTTTCGCCGACGTCGAAGGTGAGAACTGGATTTTCTTTTCGGTCGCTTCCCTTGACAGTTGCTGATCATTGTGTCGCTTGCAGTCGTTGGTATCAACAACAACGCGTTCCAAGTTGGACGTGCTCGCAAATACACCGAAAAGGCTGGGTTGAGCGATCAAGTATCGTTCGTTAAAGGCGATTTCATGACCTTGTCGGAACAATTCGGCGAAGGTTCTTTCGATGCCGTCTAGTAAGTCACCCATACTCCATCCCTCTCTCATAGGTTTATTGGAACTGACACTCGACCTCGTGTAGCGCTATCGAGGCGACTTGCCACGCTCCTAGTTGGGAGGGAGTCTATGGAGAAATTTTCAAGGTTCTCAAGCCTGGAGGAACTGTCAGTCCAATCTCTATCCTCACGTTTTACAATCTACTGACAAGACTGAGTACATAGTTCGCGATGTACGAATGGTGCATGACTGAGAAATGGGACGCTTCAAACCCTACCCACAAGAAGATCGCTCACGACATCGAATTGGGAGACGGTATTCCCGAAATGAGGTCGATCGAAAGGTGTCGTCAAGCTCTCAACACTGTTGGATACGAGATTGTGCATGAGGAAGATTTGGCTGATCGTGGCGAGTGAGTTCTATCTCTTTTCTCTTTTCGTGTCTCTGCGGGGGCGCTGACTGATAATCGACTGTGTGAGCAGTGAGGTGCCTTGGTACTACTCTTTGACTGGAGACCTTCGAATGGCTCAGACTTGGTGGGATCTCGCAACTCTGTAAGTTTCAATCTTTGCGCGTCTTCGAACGAAGACCCGGACTGAAGCTTACGTCGTTGACAGTTGGAGGATGACTGGATGGGGACGAGGATTGACCGGTAAAGCCGTTTGGTGGTTCGAGAAGTTCGGAATCGTCCCCAAGGGAACTTGGGACGTTCAAGAAACCCTCAAAATCGCCGCTGATGCTCTTGTCGTAAGTCGCAATCCCACACTCTCTGTATGTGAGACGTTACTAATCGAAGTCTCGCTATGAATAGGCCGGAGCTGCCGATAACTTGTTCACTCCTATGATGCTCTTCGTCTGCAAGAAGCCTGAGGCTCGTCAAGATTAGACACTGTTCCCTTTTCCCTTATCCTTCTCTCTTGCTTCAGTCCTTCTTCGGTTCTTCTAAAACAGCACACGTTCTTTCCTTGGTTCTTGCATTCGTCTGTCTCTCACTCTGGGTTTCGCTTTATTCGGTTTTATCTTACTCTCTCTTAGATCTGTTCCCTCCCGCATACTTAGCAGTTAGTTCCTCTCAACAAAACACACAATAATATTCACTTGCGGTGTCCTATCTCTTCCTCTTCGCTTTACATCCGAGAGCGAGAGTTGCGAGAGTCAAAGTTGTGAAATTGACTTCTCGGTCTCGCTCATTCACGATGTCGACCCAAACTCTCAGTACACTACAAGACTACCAGTCGGTCGTAAATCAATACGACAACTTTCTCTTCGAGTGCGTTCCCCTCTCCCTCTCTCACGCTCTCACCGAACTGATCAATGTCATCATCCAACTCTCCCTCTTCTTCCTCCATGTAGTTGCGATGGAGTAATCTGGGAAGGAGACAACATCATTGGACAATCTCGACAAACTCTCGATTACCTACGCAAGCAAGGGAAGAGGATTTTTTTCGTCACGAATAACGCAACGAAATCTCGACAATCCAACAAGACTAAATTCGATAAGATGGGGATTCATGCTGAAGTTGTGAGCTCCCTATCCCCGTCCCTTCCTGCCTCGAGTGAGCGGGAGAAGACGAGATGATTGATGTTGAATGAGCGATTTTGGCGATAGGATGAGATTTTCACGTCGGCGTACGCTGCGGCGGCTTACTTGAAGCATGTGTTAGAGTTTCCGGAGGATAAGAAAGCTTATGTTATCGGAGAGAAAGGGTTGGAGGAGGAATTAGATGCCGTGGGAATTAAGCATTCCGGCGGAACCGTGAGTTTTCGCTTCCTGCTTCCTCTGCGATGCTCTCGTCCGGGTATTGACAACGACGAGGCAAACAAAGGACGCTGACGATCTAACGCACGTAATGTCTGACGTTGATAGGACCCGGACGATAACGTTTTCGTAGACCTAATGGATTTCTCCTCGATCGTCGCCGACCCCGAAGTCGGAGCCGTAGTCTGTGGACTCGACATGCACATCAATTACAAAAAGATCGCGAAAGCGCATCGCTACCTGAAGGAGAACGAAGGGTGTTTATTCATCGCGACGAATCTGGATTCGACGTTTCCGACTCATGGATCGGTTTACCCAGGTACACCTTCAGCACTCTCATCTGTCGTGCGGAGACAAGTGACTGATGAGATTGATGATCGTGTACAGGTGCTGGGTCGACAATCGCTCCGTTGACGTGCTGTTTAGGGAGAGATCCGTTGGTGATTGGGAAACCTGAAAATGCGATGCTAGAATCTATCCTTACCAGGTACCCTACCTCACACTCTTTCACCTCTCCTTTTGCTCCCCTCCCTCTCCCCACGCATGTGACCTGAGCTGATTCCCTCGTCGTTGCGAATAGTTTCGGATTAGAGAAATCGAAAACAATCATGGTCGGAGACCGCTTAGACACGGATATCAAATTCGGAGTACAAGGAGGGATCGATACGCTTATGGTCTTGACGGGAGTTAACAAGACGGAAGATTACGAACGGGAAGGAGCGGTTGCGAGACCGACTTTTGTCGTCGAGGGGTTGGGAGATTTCGCCGTATTGGGCCAATAGACCATGCACGTATCTATTGCATTGCATTCATCATTATCTGACACTGAATTTGATGAGAAAAGTCCGCGAAGGAGTGATACGAACAAGCTATGCGAAAGACATTGTGCGAGGTTCTTGCTCGACACCTCATCGACTTCTACGCCTCCTCGAATGTACCGGTGATGAACAGTTCATCGTTCAAGTTGAACGAGCTACGCAGTCCGTTCGGCAGAAGCCACAAGCGGAACCCTTCATCAAACTCATTCGGCGGATTGTTGGACGATGAAAACGGCCTCTACACCTCGACCAGCCGGAGGAAGACCAGAACTGCAGACTTGTACAAGCTACTGAAATGGTCTATCGTCTCGCTACTAGCTCTCGTGCGTTCCCTCTCCTCTCTCTTGACCCGAGATGATCTGACCCCTCTCTTCCCCTCTCTAGGCGCTGCTATTCTGGTGGAAGTACGAGTTACACATCGAGCTTCAACTCTACTCTCGCGGCTGGATCAAAGAAACCATTCTCCCTATCGTTCCAACTTCCTCTTCGACATGTTTCTCCCCCTCCCAAATCTCCTCAACTCTCTACAACACGACCCTTGCCTCCTCTCCTTCCTACGTCGAGTTACACGCTGGTATCGGAATGCCCCTAGGAAGAGATTGTTACGATTTCGCTTCGACTATCCCAGAAAAACCTCATTCAAACATGGTTTTACCGCAAGAAACGATCATTCATTTGTACTGGAGGAACGATCTCTTACCTCTCGGGCCACGACAAATCGCTCTACTAGAGTCTATCCTCTATACACAAGACGAACGAACGACGCGAATCATCTTTTGGACGAATGCGGAATTTCCTCGAATTGTCGAAAATCTTCCGAGCCTTCAACCTCTCCTCGAACGATTTCCTTCTCGGTTGCAAGTCAAACGAGTCGACAAGAAGGAACTGGCGAGAGGGACTCCGATGGATGGGAGTGAATATCTGGAATTGGCGGATCAACAAGCTTGGGTCGATGGAGATTTGGTGAGGGTTTTGGTACTTTATCAGTTTGGAGGGATTTGGATCGACTTCGATACAATTTTGACGGGGAAACGAGACTTGAGGGTATTGTTGGAACATGAATGGGTCACTCAATGGGATTGCTACGGTACGCTCTTTTTCACTCGCGCGAAAGCTAAGAATTGTCCTGATTCTGGGTTCTCTTTAGACAAAGTCTATCAACCTCTGAACGGAGCAATGATGCATTTCTACCAAAACTCACCCTATCTCTGCGAAATGCTCTACATCATGGCAACCTCTCCACCTCCCACCAAAAACTCCGTCGATTGGGGTTCCCGCCTCTATTCAAAACTCTGGAGATCTCTCGTTTCCCGCTCAATCAAACCTTTCCAAGTCCTCCCCTTCTGTTTCACGGATGGAGTTAGTTGTCGATTGGACAACCGTTTACCGGATCCGTTTGGCGAGAAGAAGGCAGAGAAGAAATGGGGGAAAGGGAGATGGGAAGAATTGGAGGATAAGGTTGGGAAAGTTTGGGCAATTCATTTACATAATCGTTGGGATAAAGGGTTTCCGGAAGGTGGGTACGTCGATGAGATGGTTTTGAAACCGATAAGAGACAAGAAGGAGAAGTACGGGTTGTAGTCGATTTTCGCTTTTTGTATCGCTTCGCATTCTCGCAACTTCGTTCACTCGCATTCCTCGAGTCCCTCTACAGAGACTCAACGAGATAGTGAGGTGAGTAAGAGTGTATTTCTATCGGAAAACTGGAGGAGAGAGAAAAGAAAAGAGAATCTAAGGTAAGGAGTCTAGGAGAGAGCAAAATGGTTTTATTAGATCCAACGAAAAGATTAGAGATAGAAGAGAGAGTCTAGGGTTCTCGAAAGCAGGGAGTGTTTGAAGGGGAGCGTAGAAAGAGTTTTTGATGTGGAGTGGACAGAAGATTACTGTTTGTACGGCGAGTTTAAGGGAGGGGTGATTTAGATCTCGTTGACTTGGCCACGGTAATCCGCTAGGGCCGATAGCTTGGCCCTCCTCATCCTGTTTGCCTTTTTGATTCCAAACCCATCCTTGAAGACCTCCCTCGTCTCCTCGAGCGAGAGTCCCGACGTTTCAGGGTACAACGTCCAAACGAAGATCGATCCGAGGAAGCACAATCCGGCGTAGAATCCGAATGCACCGGCGGCAGTGATGCGATCGATGAGCGATAGGAAGGTCGAACCGATGATTAGGTTTCCTCCCCAGTTGCAAGTGGTCGAGAGAGCGGTACCCATTCCTCGGACGTCCATTTCGAAGAGTTCTCCTTGTTGCCAGGGAATGTTTCCTGACAAAGTATCACGTGTCAATAAAGAGATACGAAAAGGCGGGAGAGGAGGAGACTCACCGATTCCAGAAGCGTAGAAAGCGACGTAAACCAACATGGCGGTCAACACGAGAGGCGAGTACTTTTGGTTCAATCCAGCATCCGATTCACCGTTCGAAGGGAGTCGTCCACCGGTGCCGAGAGTGAGATAGTGGAAAGCGATTGCGGCGACGATCAAAGCTCCGGCCATTCCGGGTACGGTGTAACAGGCGATACGACGACGTCCTACTTTGTCGATGATGACGAGGGCAACGAGAGTGAATGCCAAGCTAGAGGAAGGAGCACGAGTTAGCATGGAGTGAGGGGAAAAAGGCAAAGAAAGGGAAACTCACTTGACGATTGAGATGACAAGACCGATGACGAGAGAGTTGTTGAATCCGACACTTTCGAAGAGAGTGGGAGCGTAGTACATCAAAGTGTTAAAACTGAACAGTTCAGGAGTTCAGTGTCTTTTCCTTCGAGACTGAACTTTCGAGAATTGCTCACCCGCAAAGTTGTTGAATCCCTTGAAGTCCACATGCAATGACCAAACCCCTAAAGTTCGCACCGACGAAATGAAGTCGCTTCCAAGTTTGAATGAGCGATCCTTGATGACCCATGTTCTTCTTGACGGAGTCTCGAATGACTTCGGCCTTGAGATGAAGCTGGTCTTCGGTCGCGTAGGGGTAAACCTTGCGGAGGATATCGATGGTTTGGGCGAGTTTGTCTCGTCGGAGAAGGTAGCGAGGGGATTCGGGGAGGTAAGAAAGTAACCCGAGTTGAAGGAGCTGTACGAGAGATTCGATTCAGTGACGGTTTCGTCGCTGAAACAACGGTCGTGACGTACAGGAGGAACAGCACCGAGTCCGACCATGTATCGCCATCCGTGAGGAACGTTTTGGAACGCCAAATTGAGGCAGTAAGCAACGACTTGACCGAAAGTGATCGCGACGACATTGAGTGTAACGAGACGACCACGGAGGGAAGTAGGCGCGAGTTCTCCTATGTAGAGGCTGTCATGATCGAGCGCCTGAGTCAGAGACCGAGACAAAGGGAGAATCGAGGAGTAGACTCACGGAACGACGAGAGAAGCGAAACCGACTCCGAATCCGATGACGAGTCGACCAACGGCCATGATCCAGTAGGCACCGGTACCGAAAGCGACAGCTTGCATGACTGTGATCGAGACGAAAAGGTTAGGATACTTGGGAGAGAGTCCTAAACCTTGCAAAACTCACCAGCTCCGACGATGAAAATGATATCTGCAAGACCGATAACGAGTTTACGACCGATAAGATCCGCCAAAAGACCAGAAGTGAATCCTGCAAGGAGTGCACCGAGGGTAGTAGCGGAGGTGAGAATCTATGGGAAACTCAGAAACTGTCAGTTTTTCGAAGACTCGATCGAAAGAGAGTAGGCGGCTCACCTCCTTGTTTGAACTGGACAAGACAGTACGGTCGAGATCAGATGCGATATCACGGTGAACGAGAGCTCCACCGATAACACCAGTCTGCAGCAGGAAAAGGAGAATTAGTCGAGAATTCGGAATGCAGGATTCGTAAAGTCGACTGACATCATAACCGAACAAGAGACCACCAGTAGCAGCGGCGATCACCAACCACCAAACGAACGCGGTCGTACGTTCTTCACCTTCGGCCCGAACTACCGATTCGTCGACTTCGAGATCCGAAGTCGAAAAGTGTTTGAGGTTGGGTTTATCGAGTTCTCCACTCGAATTCGTGCGAGTAGAAGGAGTTGATTTCTTTCCACCAACGTCGGCTCCAGGGGGAAGGGTCGAAGTCGAAGCGTTGTTCGGAGAGAAGGAAGGAACCGAAGACATGATTGTTTTTCGGGCGAGGGTAGAGATAGCGAGAGTAGGGGGCGAGTATTCTCTTTAGTGCGAGAAGAGTGCTATACCGGGAGCGGTAACTTTACGAGAACTGTTCATCGCGAAGGGGTTGAGTAAGTGAATGTCCCCGAGATCGATCAAAAACGCGTGGAGGAGAAGAGAGAAGAAGGAAGTAGAGACTAACCCGCGGTGTTGGTTGTGACAGGAGCTGTACATTCGAAAACATCGTATTGGACAACGTGGAGCGGACGCGCGAGAGGTGGAGTGAGAGGGGGAACACGATCAGCGGGAGATCAACAAACGAGAGAAGAGGAGAGGGAAGAGGCGTACCACAACTGGTTTGCGAAAATGATGGGCTGTCTTTCGAGTAGCAAGCACTGGGAACGCTTGCTTTTGAGAGTGAGAAGAGGTCCGTGTTGAGAGTGGGAGAAGATTGAGAGGCAGGATTCGCAATTCTCCGCCGCGGTTCGGCGATTTCGCGCAAATTTCTCCTTCCCTTTTAGCCCTGCCATACTGCACTTGTTGTAGGTTGAAGATGTGCGAAGCGCGACGGACCGATTCACAGCAGTCGACCAAAAAGGCTCTTTGCGAAACGAGCTTGTCCGAGCGCTTGATGGTCGGTGGCGCTACCCATCGACTGCGTCAATGAGCGAGTGTCGAATACAGGGCCCAGGAAGCGACGTGGCGTTGATGAGCGACAAGAATGCGAAAAATAGCCCAAGTGAAATGAGCTCGAGTCTTTCTTGCGAAAGTTGCGAAAGTATCTCGACTCGTCGCTCTGGCTGATTGGAAAACAGTTCCATAGCATACAACTCGGCTAAGCCCTCTAGAACTGCCCTTTCTGTTCCGGTACTGTGAAACCCAATTTCCCTGTCTCGATTCCCTGCTCAATGTTCCGTAGACAAACCGCTTCCATCTCGGTTTGCGTCTCGACCGTCAATGTCCTGTAGCGAGGGAGAGTCAGCACAGATCGAAGTAACCAAGCTCAGAGAGCAGACTCACCCGACGTGCGGTAAAAGGAAAGCTTTGTCACTCTTGACCAACCCCTCGTTGATTTTCGGTTCCTCCTCGTACACGTCCAATCCACAGCCTGCGATCTCTCCATTCTCCAGAGCGTCAACCAATTCCTGTTCATTGACGACTCCTCCTCTCGCCGTATTGATCAAGATCGCAGTCTTCTTCATCCTCCCAAACTCCTTCTTTCCCATCAATCCTTTCGTTTTCGCGTTCAAGGGCAAATTCAAACTGACGACATCCGACGTCTCCAGTAGTTCTTCGAGACTGTCGACGTATGTCGCTCCATCTTCGAGATCTTCAGAGAGTCGATTTCGATTATGATACTGAACGTTCATTCCTAAGCTTCGACACCTCTTCGCGAACGCTCGACCGATACCTCCCATTCCTACGATCCCTAACAGCTTTCCTTTTGGATCGTTCGAGAGAGGAAGACCGGTGTTGAAGTGACCAGAGTAGAGTGAGCGCTGAGCTGGACCGAATTGACGAAGAGCACCGAGGAGGAGGAACAGAGCGGTATCGGCCGTAGCGTCGTCTACTGCGACAGGGACGTTCGAGACTTGAATTCGACGAGAGGTACAGGAAGGGATATCGACTGAAATGGGGAAAGTCAGCTTGAAAACCGAAAATCATGTGAGTTGATTCCGTTTGAACTGACTTTGATCGTATCCCGCTCCATTATGGCAGATGAAGTTGAGAGAATGAGGGAGTGCTTCAACGAGAGGTGGATCGAACAGTCCAGTGACCTGTCGAGAGCGTGGGAGCAAAGGGAAACGGAAGCGAAAGCGGAGATTGAAAATCGAAACTCATCAGCTTCACGCGGTCGTTCTCCCTCAATAGCTAGCACTTGACGACAGCTCACGAGGAGTCACTTACCTTTGTCGAAGCACCTTTGAAATGTCGGTAAATCGCTCGAACTCCGTCGTACTTCTCGCTGCAATCCTTGATGAACTCGTCTCGATTCCTACTTTCCATCCTCTGATGAGCAAGTACAATTGCCTGTCAGCACTTCGGCCCCGCTCGAGAGCGAAATCGAATGAGGAGGAGGGAAAGTTGACTGACGATGAAGTCGTACTTCTTTGCCAGATCAGCCTCAACCGAAGTCGCCAATTGTATAGGGTCCATCAATAGTACCTTTGGTCTTCCATCCGTCGTAACCGAGCGAGTATAGGAGGGTGCAGAGGGCATGTTTAACGAAGTTCTCTGAGTCCGGTTGATTCGGATCGAGGGAAGGGGACGGGAGAGAGAGGCAGATGGGGTGAGGAGGAAACGAGAAGAGAGCAACATCGCTGACTTGAAACGCCGGAGAGTTTGCGATAACGGAATGGATTGGAGAAAGCGGAACCGGGAGAAAGCCTGATAAGAAAGTTTCCCCTCTTCCGAAGGGAGCGGAGCTGGGCGGACCGACGGCTCCAGAGCTCTTGCGGTTGACTCAACGACCGCTACGGAGATGGATGGAACGACGGATTGCAGGACGGGACTATGCTACATGTACGGAAGAGAAAGGAAGTAGAGATTCTTTCGCGCGGAATTCCCAGTAGAAACGTCGAATCGGATCGTATTCGACCAAAGAACGGAAGAGCTGTACTCGATCCCCGTAGCTCCATTAGTGCGAGTGACTTGAAGTGCGAATGGGAAGAGGGGTCACGTACGACGGCAGCTTCTTCTCCGATTTCCTTCTTCTTCTCGTTTTCCGCTTCTTGCGCTTTCGCGTCTGCAAGGAGTTCAATCGCTAGCCACGCAGGAAGTTGTGCGAGTGGGCTGACAGGAGGCTCGTTCGGAGGCATCGAATCGGGTGTGTTGAGCGCTAGAGGAAGAACGAAAGGGACTACTGTCGAGAGCGGAATCGCTAGTCGAGTGAGGATACTGCATCGAGAGCAGCTAAGTATACGCAGTTTCCGATACCACCAAGTATCGAGGCGACTTGAACTCACCCCCTCAAGTAATTCCACGCTGAAGGGTTATTGGGAGAAATCGCGAGTTGCGTTTTTGCGTATCTGTGTAAGAACCAGAATCAGCTCACTGATCTTCACCATCACGATGGACGAAAGAGAGATCTGACTGGATTTCGCGTTCCCCCACGTCTTTCCCTCCCATCTGACTTTCGAAGGCTACGAAAAACCTCTGATTCCAAGCTGAGTTGTTCCGGATATCCTCCTTGATCAACTTCTCGACGTATTCAAGCTCATCTTCCCACACCTTCTGTCGTTCCTCTTTCGATAGAGACGACGTGGTTGAAGAAGCCTCTTCGGCGTCAGAGTAGAAATGACAGAGAATGAATTGTCGATAAGCCCAAGTGTGGTAGTTCTTCGAGTCGAATGAGAGAGATTTCGCCGTGAACTCGAGCTCGCGAGAAGGGTCGTCCAAAGCGAGAACGATAGTTCGTCGATGTTGCCTGCGAAAGAAAAGAAAATCAGGCGGACTAGTCTCACTCTCCGCCTACTTCGGGTACCGACGAGGATGCCAAGTCACGATGAGCAAACGCACCAGACTTGATAGGATTTGAGATGCTGTTTGACCATAGCGTCCAACAATTCCAATTCTTGCACCAATTCAGTTTTCAATTCCAACAACGTATCAGCTCGGAATTTCCTACAGTTCTCGACCACGGCTCGTCAGCGATCACTACTCTGATACTCATGGGCAATGAAAACGAATGAACCAGACGGAGTAATGTCCAGGATTCATCTGAATTATAAGTTCAGTCAATTCCAAAGTTCGTTTACTCTTCTCCCCCTTTTGTACAAGAGCTCTGAAGGTGTCCATAGCATCCCGATCTATCGTAATTGATGTCAATACAGGATCGACTCACGAGAGAGTGAGAGAGAGCTGAAACTGACATTGTTCGTGGTAAGCGATAGGGACTAGACAGTTCGGTGCGTCGTTCTGGGGAACTGGTTGAAGGTCCTCCCATCCTTCTCTCTTGCTCCACGGTACGTATGCGTCGGGTTCAGCGGACATTCTCGTTGTTGATCAACTTTCGGCTGAGGCGGAATTTGAAGGGAGAAGCTGCTGTGCTGTGCGATTGTTCGCTCGGTGATGTTGTTGAGATGGAGAAGTGCAGAATAGGAGAAGTTTTGCGACGGGAGCGAAGTGGATAAGAACAAAAGGTTTCGCAACAAAGGGAGTTCGATTTCTCGCATACATTTTCAGTGCTGTTCCGAGCTCGCGGACTCCCTCGAGCAGCGTCACAGGGAGCCGCGAAGAAGGGCAAGAAATTTCGCGAAACAGGGTCGAGAATTTCGCGGAAAAGAGTGGATTTTCTTTCTCACGTCCTCATGTTGCGTTCTGACGCCTCTGGGCGACCTATGACTATGAGTAGCATCAACTAAAGTCGTACAGCGAAGACTTAGTGTGGAAGGGAGAGCTCAGGGGACGACGAGCTCCAGAAAGCGAGCATCGACTCGGATTCGACGGCGTGTTCAGGCTCTCCCTCCGCTATCCGTGGTTTTGGTGACGACTCGGAGGTTATGTGCGACCTTCAAGACGTTGCGTGTTCGCTCGCGGCCGTATCAAGCGAGACATCCGAGAACATACGAAACGAGCATTCTGAACGAAAAGAAGAATCGTTTCGCGATGCAGGACGTCACAAAGAACCGATACTCCGGCGACGCACACCTGACCCGGTGAACTCGATCGTCCGTCCAAGATTCGGAACCTCTCGGAGCAGCCTGAGGCCGGGAAGCCAGGAAGAGAAAAGTCGGAACGAGATTCTGCGGTCCTTGTGAGCTCTGGAAAATCCAGGGAGGCGTCGAGCGACCATTCGTGAGTTTTCATCGGGGGACAATGTCAAGATTAATCCTTCAAGAGCGTGTAGTCTACGTAGCGAGGGCGACTGAAGGCAGGACTGGGAGACGAAGAAGCGGAACTGAGCGGAGGAACGAATGCCGGAAGTCGGAAGGGGAGCGCTCGCCTGAGTACAGAAGGCCAGCTAGATTCTGACCATGCATAAGGGGGAATCAAGTGTTTGATTGGTGAAAGGTAAGAGAGGACCCGGGAGAGTTTCCAGACTTGCCCTCTTCCACCAACCTCAAACTCGCCGAGACCACCCCTACAATGGGTACGTTCCATTCAAGCCCTCGTATAGACTCGCCGGAGCGAAACTAACGCCTCCCCCTTTGCTTCTCGAACGACAGCTGATTCAGACAGGTACGAGCGATCGAATGCACCCATCACTCTCCGTGACAGCGACTGACATGAGTGCTATCGACTTGACAGATACGAAGAACCCACAAGGAGCTCAAGGGACCGAGGTACGTTCTCCTCGTGCTCCTTGCTGATGAGATTGGGAGGCTGATCAATTCCCATCCTTCCTCCTACCTTACGATACACGGACGAATAGATTACGATGACCCTGTAAGTCTAAGCTACTCAGAAATGACAGGAGAAAGAGTACCGCATCGGGAACCGAAATTGAGGACTTTCACTCGGTTTCTCGACTCGAGTGGTACTCAATCTCTCTCTTTCCGACTCTCACTAACTCGTTTGATCGAATAGCCTCGATCTCGTCACCACCGTGAACGTTCAAGGACCCGCTCTCGCTCCCCTCCCCCTCGTTCTCACCACCACCGAGACCGTTCTCGTTCCCGTTCTCCCCGTCGTTCCCGCTCTCCCGTTCGCAAGATGGATACCGACGCCCCTAGAGATCGTTCCGACCGTGACCGATCCGACCGCGACCGTTCCGACCGAGGAGGAGATCGTCGCGATTACAGAGATTCTCGCGATTCGAGGGATCCCCGAGATTCGAGAGGAGGAGACGGTCGACCGTTCGACCCGGCACGTAAAGCGATGAACCGAGAATACGCCGCGAACGAAGCCGCGAAGAAGTCGAGGAAGGAATGCAGGGTTTACGTTGGAAATTTGGCGTTCGGAGTCAAGTGGAACGATCTCAAGGATTTCATGAGGGAGGGTGGGTCACAGTTATTATTCACTTAATCATGAGGCTGTCTCGGTAGCGATGGCGGAACCAGTCTAGTCAGAAGCGAAAGAGTCGAGTTTAGTCGAGTTAGAACCGGTTAGGGAAAACTCGACCAGGACTCTAATTTCCTTCGACCAACGACGTCAAGAACATCGCAGACGAACTCGTGGCACTGATGGTGTACAAAGAGATGATCCCCGGCACCGGCAGATGGGCAAGGGACGAGGTTGGGCGAGGTAGAGGCAGAGGCAGAGTTTACTTATTTACCCGGTCGTTTACTTACTGGCTTACTTACTTACTGGTGACGGACGGCTCGACTTGCTGGCTGGCTGGTTCACGCTATAGAGAGGCAGCACGAATGAAGTGAGATTAAAGGAATGGTGTTATTGACGGTTTTCGGTTGCTTCTTTTCACATGGTTATTTATGAATTCGGTTTCGATGGATGGTCCTCAACTTCAAACTATCACCTTTCCCCTTTCCCCTCACTTCTTTCCGACATTCTCTTTCTTTCCTCTCTCTCCCTTTTTCTTTTCCCGCCAACTCTTCTCCTTTCTCCTCTCTCCCCTCCCCCTTGTCCCTTCTGTCCCTCATCTTCGATTTTCGACACTCCTCAGCTGGAAATGTCGTCTTCTCCGAGATCATGATGCTTCCTAACGGAATGTCGAAAGGTTGCGGGTGGGTCCTCTCCCCCTCTCTCTGCTTTCTCTCGTTGAACATCTAACTAACATCTCTCGTGCGAGCGCTCTACAGTGTCGTCGAATTCTCTCAACCTGAAGAAGCTCAAAAGGCTATCCGTGACTTGAGTGATCAACAGCTTCTCGGTCGACCCGTTTTCATTCGAGAAGTGAGTTTTCGCTATTCTCTCGTTCTGAGTTCTCTGAGACTGATTCTTTCTCGCTCGTTTCGCAGGATCGTGAGGACGACGCTCGTTACGGATCCGCTGCGATCTCAGGTCGAGCCGGTTACATGGGACCTGGCGCCGTTCCCGGATTCGGCGGAGGATACATGGGTGGAGGACGAGGTGGATTCGGCGGAGGATTCCGAGGTGGATTCCAAGGAGGAGGAGGACACCACGGAGGAGCTGGATTCGGAGGTCCCGTCGCGGCTCCCCCTGGTCAAGGTCGTCACCTTTACATTCAAGGGTTACCTTTCACCGTCGGATGGCAAGATTTGAAGGATTTGTTCAGGGCGGCAGGAAACATCGTCCGAGCGGATGTCAAGATTGGACCGGATGGAACTCATTCGGGAACGGGAACTGTCGTTTACGAATCGGCTCAGGATGCTCAAAACGCTATCGGTGAGTTCTCACTCCTTTCCTCAAAGAGTTGAATCAACTTACTGAAAGTAGAAAGATCGTACAGCCATGTACAACGGATTCGAATTCCAAGGAAACATCCTCGACGTTCGTGAAGATCGATTCCCTAACAACGGACACGCGGGAGGATTCATGGGTCGAGGTGGATTCGGCGGCCGTGGTGGTTTCGGTGGGGGATTCGGAGGTCGAGGCGGTTTCGCTGGAGGCTTTGGAGGAGGTTTCGGAGGAGGGTTCGGCGGAGGATTTGCCGGTGCTGGAGGATTCGCTGGAGCCGGAGGATTCCCTGGAGCTCCTGGATTCCACGCTGAACCTCGTGTCGTTCAACCTTCGACTCAAATCTTTGTCAAGAACGTGAGTTTTCTTCGTGTTCTTCCGTAGATTGACTGTGAAGCTCACTCATCAAACTCTTTTCCCTCGCAGCTTCCCTGGTCTACTTCGAACGAAGACTTGGTCGAGTTATTCCAAACGACCGGAACCGTTGAACAAGCCGAAGTTCTTTTCGAACACGGTCGATCGAAGGGTGCAGGAGTTGTGCAATTTGCTTCGGTCGAAGAGGCTGAGACCGCGATCGCTAAATTCCACGGTTACTCTTACGGAGGTCAGTCTCTTTTTCTTCCTACGCGTTTTGAGTGTGGGTCTTGCAGAGAGCTGACTTGACTTTTCTGAGCAGGTCGACCTCTCGGGATCGAATTCAACGCCCGTTTCAAGGACTTCAACGCCGCAGCCGGAGGAGCTGGAGGTGCCGCTCCTGGTGGAGATGCGATGGCCGCCGAGTAAGTCGGTGCGCCAAGGACCGGAAGAAAACGAAAATTTAGTTGTGCGCAATCATTTTGGAAGAACCCTGTTTTTCTCACACTCTCCTCTCCCTCTATACTCTTTTGCTGTATACTCAAAACGTCAAACATGCTGTTCCTATCATCACGAACGAGAGTTAGAGCAATCGCAGCTCGTCACTCTCAAAGCCAAAACGCGATCTAAGTTCCGAAAGTTGACTTTCTACTTTTCACGGACTACTCGCCCGAATCCTTTCGGGTCTGGATGGCGTATTCCGGCCACAGCCATCCTTTGGCCTCCTTGTCAGCCGCAGCAGCAGCAGCTTCAGGCCCACCTCCTTCAAGTCATTTCGTCGGAACAACTTCATCTCCGATTCAACAATTGCACTCTCACCCTCACGGAATAGACAACTACGGCACTTCGAACCAGTCTGTACAGCAGCACTATCATCAGGGTCACCAAGGAGGAGCAGTCGATAGTCCCGATTCGCTCACCTCTCCTCACGTCAACACTGCCTCAGTAGGGACAACGAGCGGTACTCAGTCTGCTCCGAAATGGTCAGGTAGGAAAAGGAAGGCTTCCACGGGGCTCATGGCAGCAGGAGGTGGAGCGAAAGAGGATGACAAAGATTCGGGAAAGAAACGTCAGGTCGTTAGCTGTGGTGAATGCAAGGTGAGTACGTATCGCTCGCAGGTCAGTGATCTCCTACTGACAGCCTGTACTTTTGATCGTCCTCGCAGCGAAGGAAAATTAAGGTTCGTTGTCCAATGTTTCTTTTCTCTTTCCTGAATTGTGCTGAAACGTTCCCCTCGTCTCTAGTGCTCTCGAACCAACCCCGGTCTCGCTTGTTGTAAACGAGGAGAACCTGAAGCATGTCGGTGGGACCAAGAATCGATGCCGCCGAAAGAAGACACTCAACCTTTCGCAATCTCTTCCGACCTCCTCTTGCTCGCAGAACGAGTGCAGGCTCTCGAACGATGGGCTCGCTCGTTACCTCAGGAGCTAGCGAGCACGGCTCCGGAAGTACAAGGGTTCACGCCGTCGTTCTATGGGAACAAGACGAAGAAAGCGAAAGCATTGGCTGGAGGATCAGGAGGAGGAAACGATCATCAGCGACACCCTTCGCACCCTCATCACGACGGTCAGGGATCTTCAGTAGCGGGAACAGCGACGAGAGAAGGAACTGAAAGTCCTGCGAGAGGGATGAGCGTGGAAAGAGACGAACGGAGAAGTTTACCCCTCGGCGACGTGCGTTGTCTCGCGCTCTTTCATGTCACCTCACTGACATGAATCGATGTTCAACGTGCTCAGACGGAAGATGCTGTAGTCAAACTCGAATCAGTCGCATACGATCAACGTCTCCCAGGCTCTCGATATCGACCGGTCGATTCTCTCCCCTTCTTCGACAATATCCCGAATTCCCGAATCCCTTCTGCTCAATCCTCGTCAGCTTCTACTCATAGACGCACGAAGTCGACCGTCGCTTCGCTTCCGGAGTCGGATACCTATGCTCAAGAACTCACTTCAGAACGAACCTCGATCATCGCGTTCCCGCTCTCGTTCGAGGGACCTTATTCTGGTCCGTCATTGGGATTACCGCTCGTTGGATCGTTGGAAGAAATGAAGGAAGCGAGGAAGAAGGAACTCGATGCGATTTTCAGGATGCTTCCGGACAAAGCCCTGGGTTCTCGTCTCATCGATAGATACTTCCGCGAAGTCCGTCTCTCCTACTGCATCTCTTCGTTCATTCGGGAGATTAACCCGACGTTCTTGACAGGTCGATTGGTTATTGAACGTTTTCTACGAGCATCTCTTCAGAGCTGAACACGAGCGGTTCTGGGAAATGAGAGAAGCTGGAAGAGGTGACGAGATCGATCCGATGTGGATCGCTTGTTACTGTATGGTATGTCACGACCTCATTCTTGCGTCGCCTCGCCAGAATCCAGCTCACGCCTCGCTTCCTCAGGTTCTCGCACTCGGAGTCGACGGTCTTCGATGTCAAGAGCCCTCGAACCCTCCCGAGTTTGAGGAGAGAAGGATGTACAAACCTGCTTGGTGGTACGGCTGTGCGCTGAGGTTGATGCAGTTGGGTGATGCGACCGGGAGACCTCAGATTCGATTCATTCAGTCAGTATCCGCTTTGCCCATCGACTTCCTCACTTCCTCCGCTGACATGGTTCCTGCATTCAGAGTCGTAATCTTGATCGGCCAATGGCTAGCGTTCTCGACAACGGGAGGACATGCGAGTCGATGTCTGTCTCTTCTCGGTACCGCTGTCAGAACAGCACAAGTAAGTCTCCCCTCGCGTCTCCCATTGTTCTCAACAACTGATCAGTCTCTACTTACCGCTCTAGATCCTCGGTCTTCATCAAATGTCGAACGATCCTTCGCAGATGCCTCCTCCTGATCCAGCTTTCCCACCTCACGCCAATTCTGTCAAACGGGAAGGAGCCATCAGGTTGTTCGGATTCCTTGTCTTCCTCGACTACATGTCGGCGACTACGAGGTTCAAGTCGTACCTGCTCGATCCTTTACAATGGGCGTCGTGCAGAATTTCCCATCTCTCGAAACTTCGACTGATAAGATAATCGGCGCGAACACAGGTACGACTCCTGCGGTTAGCAACGTCAATCTAGATCAATTGTCGTCGACCGATTGGAGGATTCAACCTCAAGCTCGGAACGTCTACACAGACGGTTCTTTCGAATGGGCGAAATGGCGTGTAGCTCAAGCGTGAGTCTTCCTTCCTTTCTCTCGTTCGTTACGACGACTGACTGAACTGTCTGCTCGTTCCTCAGCTCTCGCGAGGCGTTCTCCCGACTCGTCCTTCAACCTGCCAGCTTCACCTACGAAACCGTTCTCGAACTCGACTCGAAGTTCCGTCAAGTAATCGAAGAGATCTCTACTGCTCTCCCCGCAGAAGGCGCCAAAACTCGACCTCAACAATGGAAACGTCTCGTCTGCCTCGAGGGAGTTCATTCGAGATTGGTCAGAATGCATCGACCGTTCTTGCTCAAGAAAGAATACTCGAGGAAATGTTGCCTCGAGAGTGCAGAGATCGTCATCAAGAGTCAGATTCAGATCCAGAAGTGGACAAACTCGGTACGTCTCTCTCTTCGCACAATTTCCTCGGCTGATTCGTTTGAACTCACGCTCACGATCTTTCGCACACAGATTTGGTTCGTTTACGCCCATTCGCTCGCTGCTGCCACCGCTCTCTTTGCCGATCTATTCGAGTGAGTTTTCCCTCGACCGTCTCCCGCTCTCCTTTCATTGACGTCTTGCCTGTCAGCGCAATCGACCACGATCTTCCCGAGCGACAAATCGAAGCGAAGAAAGAAACTCTCGTACTCGCATTCGAGATCTTCAGCAAACACGACGAGATCACTTCACCTCATTTGCGACAGATCGTTCAAACTGGGAGCAAAATCTTGAGGTGAGTTTCCGGTCTTTCTCATCCCTTTCCTCCTTGTGATCCGTAGGCTGATATGTAGGTCGTGGAACTCGCAGTGGGCTGTTCATAGCCGAGGAGAAGAGAAGAGTCACGAGAGCCGCGAGTGCTTTGGTACCGAACTCGAGTCACGGAGGAAAACCGAATTCTCCTCCTGAGTCTTTCGCTCAAGTGCGTTCACTCTCCCAACTCTGATCCAATTTGAAGACTGACTCTCATTCACGCGCTCGCAGGTCCTTCAGCGCTTGACGCTCGAACTTGACATTCCTCGAACTGTCCTTCCCTCCCCAGCTCCCGCCACTTCTCGACCTCTCCACCCTCAACCATCCACTGCCGCAGACTACTCCTCTCTCCAGTCATCATCATCATCCGTACCATACCCCGCCGCTTCATCTGCCGCTACGAACTATCTCCTCCCTCCTTCATCCCAACCAATCGATTCTTCTTTCGATTTCAACATGCCTCCAGGCGGCTTCGGAGGAGCAGGTCTCAATACTGCACCGCATGCGCTCCCAGGAATGGTCGGCAACGAATCATCCCTCTCTTCCTCCGATTTCTGGAAAGATGGACTAGGACTCGGATTTGGACTCGCTGGAAACCCGAACGAGTTCTCAGCCCCGGGCATGTCGGGACCAGTCGCAGGAGATATGGGAATGGGGTTGAACGTGAACTCGATGAATCCGAATCCGGCAGCAGGAGGAGCGATGGGAGGAGGATTGGATTTCAATACTTCGGTTTTCGATTTCTGGGATCTGAGCACTCCGCAACCGACGACAGCGACGAACAACGAGATGGCTTCGACGCAGATTCAGCAAGATTATCTCTTGAATGGCGGTCGGGGAGGCGGAGGCACAGGATACGATTGGAGTCAGAATGCGGCGGGAGGAGGGGAGAATAGGAGAGCTGCGGAAGTTATGGCGGATCAGTTAATGAGTTCTGGGTGGTAGAGCCGGTGTAGACGGGCGCTCGAGATCGGTGATTACCATTTTACGATCCTTTGCGAAATTTCGAACGAAATTGAATGAGACTTCTTTTTACCGGAGTTTAAGGTCCCGCGCCTGGATCTCCGGCGAGATCCTAGTCACGGAACCCGTTTGCTATACAGAGAGAGCGAAAAGCATGTAAAAGGGAGTCGAATATCGCCGCGTAATCCGGAAAGGCGCTCACAACTCAACCTTTCACTTACAACACACAATGGTACGATTTGACCCACGTCGAGTCTCAGGACATCGCTAACATGTGTCTGGTGAACAGGGTCAAGGAGCATCGCTACCAGGAGGACCTCCAGGAGGTCAAAAGGACAAGGTACTTTCATCTCATCTCTCAACTTCCCTCTGCCTTTGCTTGAACTGACTGGAACATCTGGTCATGTTGATAGAAACCTGAGAAGGTAGGTCGTCTCGCGAAAGCACTCGTGTGAGAGGATGAGGGAAGCGGAACACTGACGCACTCGATCTCTCACTGTCCCTCTCCTTTCTCGCGTGCCTTGCATGGGAACCAACAGAAGAAATGGGAGCCACCTCTACCTACTCGAGTTGGGAAGAAGAAGAAGCGTGGACCTGATCCGACTCAGAAACGTAAGCTCTCTCCTCTCTCTTCCTCCCTCTGTAGGGTTAAGCTGACTAGACTGCTGGACATAGTACCTGCGGTATTCCCTACGACTCGATGCAAGCTCAAGCTACTTAAGATGGATCGAATCAAAGATCACTTGCTTCTCGAAGAAGAATTCGTGTTGAACCAAGAAGCCCTCAAACCGACCTTGACGGAAGACAAGAACGTCGAAGAACGTACTCGAGTCGACGATCTACGAGGTTCCCCAATGTCGGTAGGAACTCTCGAAGAGATCATCGACGACGATCACGCTTTGGTCAGTTCGACTTCAGGACCGGAATACTACGTCTCGATCATGAGTTTCGTCGACAAGGATCAACTTGAACCGGGCTGTTCCGTGTTGTTGCATCACAAGACGAACGCGATCGTCGGAGTGTTGGCGGATGATACCGATCCTATGGTGAATATGATGAAAGTCGATAAAGCTCCGACTGAATCGTATGCCGATATCGGAGGTAAGTCTCCGAAACAAGTCTGCTCGTAGCTATGTGAGCTGACTCTTTCGGTGATGGTCAGGTCTCGAACAACAAATTCAAGAGATCAAAGAAGCGGTCGAACTACCTCTCACTCATCCTGAACTCTACGAAGAAATGGGAATCAAACCTCCGAAAGGTGAGATTGCTCACCCACCCTATACTCTCTAGCTTCTCTTGCTGACGACTCGAGCGTTTCAGGTGTCATTCTGTACGGAGTTCCGGGTACCGGTAAAACTCTACTCGCAAAAGCCGTCGCGAACCAAACTTCGGCAACGTTCCTACGTATCGTCGGTTCCGAGCTCATTCAGAAATACTTGGGAGACGGTCCGAAATTGGTACGAGAATTGTTCAAAGCGGCCGGAGAAATGGCACCAAGTATCGTTTTCATCGATGAAATCGACGCCGTGGGAACGAAACGGTGAGTATTGGGTTCCTTTTCAGTCCTTCATCGAATGACGATGACTGAGTTGGAATCGATCTGCAGATACGATTCGAATTCGGGAGGAGAGCGAGAAATTCAACGAACCATGCTCGAGTTGCTCAATCAATTGGACGGATTCGATGATCGAGGAGATATCAAGGTCATCATGGCTACGAACAAGATTGAATCTCTCGATCCCGCTTTGATTCGTCCTGGTCGTATTGATCGAAAGATTGAGTTCCCGTTAGTTTACCTTTCCCTCTTCATTCTCCGTCAAGCTTTTCCTGACTGACTCTATGCGATCTTCGATAGTCTACCGGATATCAAGACGAAACGATTCATCTTCAAGATCCACACCTCGCGAATGAACCTCGCCGACGACGTCGATCTCGAAGAATTCGTTCACGCGAAGGACGAACTCTCTGGAGCCGATATCAAGGCAGTTTGTACCGAAGCGGGATTGTTGGCGTTGAGGGAGAGGAGGATGAGGGTAACGATGGCGGATTTGAGGAGCGCGAGGGAGAAGACAATGTTTGCGAAGAAAGATACCGGGCCAGAGGGACTCTGTACGTTGAATTCTCGCATTGATGCTGTCCGCACGAAGCTGACTGTGTTGGTGATTTGCGTACAGACTTGTAAGCCCGAGGCTGGCGAACGGTTCGAACGAGATTTGCTCTTTCCTTGTTACTGTGCAAATCAAGAAGTTACAAACGATTCGACGAGAACGAATCTCTGTCATACTCGGACGTCGCATGGAAATGAGTCGAGCTCAGAGCGGAGAGAAGAGAGTCTTTCTCCAAACTACCAGATCGAAAAACGAGGAGCATGGCAGATCTCTGAGAGCCAAAAAAGATGTCCGAGAAGATCACGCGCTCAACCCTTTTCCGAAGCGGATCCGCGCCTGGATCTCTTTTTCTCTCCTTTTTCTCTCCCTCTCACTCCTTCGCCTCCTCGAACTCGCCGCCTCGACTATGCCGCTACACACATCGATAACAGCTTGAACAAACTCTCCCCACACGCCATCAGATCAACCAAACACAGAAGAAGGCATCCGAAAGTTTTCATCAGAAATTCGCCTATTCGAGGGTGGAATCTCTCTGAGGAGGAGGTAGGATGACTTACGATATAGACACGTTGCTACCGACACCTAGTCAAGTCAGTGCGCCTCTTCATATGCTAGCGGTTTCAATCCCCTTCATGTCGGCCGTATTCGTGAGTCTCCCTCTCTCTCCCCTTCCACCTCCTTCTAGTGTCGAGCTAACACGCTCTCTATCTTGATCCAGGGTGCATGCCTTCGAGTCGCCCTCTCGTATCATCAACTCTTTCACCGGCTCGACCCCTTCCTCTTTCGACTCCTCGTCGGAATCCTCCTCGTCCTCACGACTGGTCAAGTAGCCTGTATCACGGCTGAAACACTACACATTCTCAAGACGATCACGGAGGGAAGAGAAGATTTGGGACGACAGAGAATCATCAATGCGTTTACTCAAGTTTTCACTACGGCGATCGCGTTGGTTTGTCAAGGCTTCTACATCGAGAGACTGTTCGCTGTACGTGTTCTCATGTTCGTAAGGTGACGGGTGAGGAGACGAGGACACTGACCAGAGAGATTGGCTGCAAACAGACAACGAAAAATATTCTCGTTCGAGCAATTTCCATCGCTTTGTGGATGTTATCCATCTCATTATTCATCGCCTGGAACGTCAAATATCTTCTTCACAACGGTCCTCACCTCAATGGCGAAAGAAAGGTACGTTCTCTCGTCCTTCGACTTGGGATCCGCCTCAAATTGATCCGCGTTCTTCGGAAACAGTATGATCTCGGCGCAGCATCACTTTGGGCCCTTGCGGTAGCTACTGCGTTCGTCTCGACCGCGCTGATCTACTCAGCTCGTCAGCGTCGTCTACGTTCCGCAAAATCAAGCCCGTACGTTTCCTCTTGCTTTTCACTCTCGCACCTCACTAACGACTTTCGTCGAATCTTCAGGCCATTATCTCCCTCCTCGAGACTTTACCAGATCGTCTCCCTCTCGATCCAAACCTTCTCCCTCGTGACTCTGAACCACCTCGCCTCCGCAATCGGTTTCACTTCTTCCCTCTCGACTTCGTCAAACGCAACCGCTGCATGCGTCGCATTCTTCTTCTTCAACTTATTCCCCGGCTTATCGACTTATTCAATCATACATACCCTGAATCAGAGGAAGATCGAGATGGTACAACAGGAGAGCAGGAATCGAAGAGGCAGGGGCAGATGGTGGTTCGGGAAGAAACGGGATTCGCGGCTGGTCAAAGGAAAGCAGAAGGAAGAAGCAGGAGCAGAAAAGGAGCAACATGGGATAGGGATTGCCAGTGGAATGACGGCGGCAGAAGACGATCCCTCGAATTGGAGAGGAGATTCTTCTTTGACGAATTCTTCCGTCGCACCGATACCAGGAGGAGGAGGAATACATTCTGCTACTTTGATGAGTGGATCAAGAGGAGGAGGGGAAGTGTCTCGATCGAGGCAACCTACGCCAAGTGGGCCTGTGGATTCGGAAGAACGAGGAGGAGACTTGCGAAGAATCGACTTTCTCGATCGATTCGACGAGTACGACTCAGATATGAGGGAGGAGGATAGCTATCCTTGGGGGATCGAACCGACTCCTTTTCCTCCAGTACGAAGAAACGACATCGAAAGAGGCGATAGAGATTCGAGAATTCGTGGGACGAGTGTACAGTTAGACGACGTTGGGATAGGATTGAATTGGGACGCGTTGGAAGAGTGTCGGCCTCGTCAAGCGAAACGATAACCTCAATCTTTCGAGGTGAGCCGCAAACTCCTTCAGACCTGCTAGTCGAGCTTCTGATATTGACGAACCTGCGAAAGCTTACAGGGACAGAAGAGATACCTGTACTTCAGCATCACATCACCATGTATCACAGCATCACTCGGACTATACCATTATCGACACTGCCCGTATCGGTTCTTACCTTTGTATTCTTGCTCCGCATCTGTTGTTGACTCTAACGGAAAACTTGTAAAGTAGCATGTCGTAAAACTTCATCTTTGACGCCTACGCTCCATCGTTGAGCGACGCTTCTGACCTGAGGACAAAAAAAGAGACCCAAGCGCATTCGCGAGAATCGGACGCAGGCATCTACAGTCCACCGATTCTCTACTGTCACACTGTGCGCGCTTCTTGATGCCCTCTCGATGCTCTCATTGTCTGGTCCGCGGTCCGGTTTCGTGCAAGGCCTGAGCGGAGATGAGGGATTCGAGCGCGAGAAGAGTAAGTTCCTTCTTTCTCTCCCCTTCATCACTTCTCGCTTCGTCCTGACGAGAGTGTCAGCTCAACAGTTTGGGACCATGTCCTCTCAACCCCCGGCACCAGACGATCCCCTTCTTCCCTCGTACTCGCTCGACTTCCTCTCCCCCTCTGTTCAAGAGCGCATCACTTCCACCACTCCCTTCCGTTTCCACCAACCTTTCCCCTCCTCACCTTCGTTCGTCGAACCGTTCATTCCCATCCCTTCCGCCCCCGGCCAGCTTGAATTGATTCTCTCGCCCGCCCGCCCTTCGGACCTCTCCGCTCATGTAGAATGCCTGCTTGATCCTCGGGTATCGACGCTTCTCACTGGACCTGCGGGACGTGACGCTTTCGTGGACTTTTCGCAATCTTTGAAGCCTCAATGGGACTATAATCAACGATACTTCGATGCGCTAGCGACTTCAGAGGGGAGGGACGAGATGGAATGGTTGATTCCGGTTTCGGTCATCAGAGTAAAGGAGACAGGAGCGTGGGTAGGACTGTTCAGCATATATAGATGGAACTACAGGGAGATCACGGGCGAAAAAGAGCAGAAGAAGCAAAAGAAACGGAACTGGCAGCTTGAAATTGGCGACTCTCGATTGGTTTGGGGTCTCGGTTGTGAGTCCTTCGGCGTTCTACCTTGCCCCTTTCGTCGTTCACTATTGACGTCGCCCCGACGAGTCCCGTCTGAAAAGACTGCCTTCACCCGAGGTTTCAAGGCATAGGGATCATGACTCGAGTTTTATCGTCCGTCTTCAAATGCGTGTTGATGGATTACCTCGAGGCGAAAGTCGTCAGAACGACCACGTACACCGATAATCTTGCCAGCATCCGAGTTCAGGAAAAATGCGGGATGAAGAAGAAGGAGGGAAGTGAATTTTCGCCTCCAGCGAAAGAAGAATGGAGCACGAGAGGATTCCCGGGAAGACGAGAAATCGTTCTTGAGTGGAGGAAAGAATGGGCTTTCTGAAGAGGATAGTACTCGCGTTACTGCAAGTCAAAGTTTGGGCGTTGATCGTGATCGAAGTGGACCGAGCGACCCCGACGTTTTTCGAGCATGAAGGTTCTCCTTTCCTCTCCAACTCATTCTAACTTGCTCTCAACTACCTTTGACTCATTTCTGCGCGTTCACTTCACCCTCCCGTTCCCGAGTCAACCCTTTTCCGTAGCTCTACCACGCGGTTCCTCCCCACCATCGCGTCTTTTGACTCTTGCTTTGTTTCTCTATCTCTCACTCGCTGTTCCGCTTTGCTCTTGCCTTCGGTTCACATCTGCTTCGTTCAAAACAATGTCCCATCTTCCACCTTCAGCTGAAGACGCTCTCCCACCTTTCTCCCTCTCTTTCCTCTCCCCATCAATCCTCGACCGTATCTGCCGTTCAACTCCCTTTCAATTCCATGCTCCATTCCCCTCCTCCCCCTCTTTCATCGAGCCCTACATCCCAATCCCTTCCTCTCGAACTCAAAATCTCGACTTAATCGTTACTCCCCCTAGAACCTCAGACCTTACCGCTCAAACGACCTGTCTGAACGATCCATCCGTAGGAATACAGCTCATCGGACCTCCTTATCCATATACGGATCAAATGGGTCGGGAATGGTACGAGATGAAATGGAGACATACCGAGAGTTATTTTCGTTCGCTATCCTCAGAAGAAGGGGATGGGAGGAGGGAGCTACCGTTCAGTACGATCAGGGAAAAGGAGACAGGGGAATGGTTTGGAGAGATCGGGGTTTGTAGGTGGGAATTTAGGGAGATTGCGGATGAAAAGGAGAGGGAAAGACTCAGGAAAGAGAACGACGAGAGAGCGATTGGGGATGAAGAACTGATATGGAGTTTTGGCTGTGGGTCTCTCTCTCTCTCTATTCGAGAGTCTGGTGCCGTGCGTTGAGCTTGGATTGATGATCTCGCAGATTACGTTTCGCCGAAATTCCAAGGGAAAGGAATCATGACCCACGTCCTTTCCTCCCTGTTTGAATCAGTGTTCATCGATTACCTCGATGCGAAGATCATCAGGTCATCTGCGTTCGTGGACAACGAGGCAAGCATTCGAGTACAGGAGAAATGTGGATTGGGGAAGAAGGACGGTTCGAATTTTCGGCATAGAGTCGACGAGGGCAGGGGTGGTGGAGAGAGGGAAGAGATAGTGTTAGAATGGAGGAGGGATTGACGGCCGTAGAGTGTCTTGACGAAGAACTTCTAGGGCTCTCGCTCTCTTTCTCGCATCTCTCGTCAAGTCTGAGAGGTTGTGAAAGTGAAGAGAGTAGTTCGTCGTTTCACATATCTTCGGTAGAGAATGCATGGGCCGCCGCTTTGTACATTGAAGCACTGTTCCGTTTCTGCATGAGTTTCGCTTCGAATCCGGTACCCTGTTCAAACGAAAATCGTCAGTTTCGATCGAACTCGAATATGCGAGAGAGATGTAGGGGTACTCACCCTGTCGACTCCGTCCCATCTGTAACCGGGTTTGATATTGAATCGATTCGGAGGTGGAGGTGGACCTTGATATTGAGGGAATTTCGATTCTTTCTTCTTTTTCTCGCCTTTGTTCTTCTACTCATGCCAATAAGAACCTGATCAGCTCGCGAACACTTGAAAAGAAGAGTCAAGAACAAGGACATACCGTCAAGAAGTTTGCCGCAGGATCATTCCACCTCTCGACTTCCCTCAATTCCTCATTCATTTCCTGATCATCGGCATACCTCGCAACTCCCTTCCTCTTCAACTTCTCCGCCTCTTGTTTCTGTTTCTCCTTGTCTTCACGTTGTACCAATCCTTTCCCCCACTCCATTTTCGCCATCTCTCGTTCCAATTCTTGTCGTTTTCGTTTCGCTTCTTCCGCTTTCTGCAGCTTCAAGTCGATCTTCCTTCCACTCGAATCTCGATAGACCGTATCATGTTGCCCTTCTTCCTGCTCGTCCTCTGTGGCGTCCTGTTTTGCCAATGCCCGCTCCCGTTCAGCGATTAATCGTTTCCTTTCTTTCTCTTTCTCCAATCTCAATTGTTCCGCCTTCAGATCCGCTGCTGACTGTAACCCTCCCCTCGAAGCAACGACTACAGGTTTCTCATCCTCTGGCTCTGGCGTTGGCGATTTCGGTTTGAGGGAAGGATCTGAATCTCTGATAGTTGACCAAGTTGTAGAAGTTTTCGATTTCGACTTGAATTGACCTCTTCTTTCCTCGACCACTGTACACGTCCTTATTTCCGTCAGAGAGAGATTACTTCTGAACAGTGAAGGAATCACGTACCAGGTTTAAACTCGTCGTCGTCTTCATTCTCGCCAACTTTGGTCCATCCAAAATCATCCTGATCCGCAATCTTGAATCCACTACTACTACTCGTACCACTCGTACTCGCTACTGGTTGCTCTGAACTGCTGTCTGTTGCCGCGATCTTTCTCTTCTTGCGTTTCTTGTTCGGATCGGATGATGAGGAGGAGGATCTTTCGAGAATTGCGTCGGCTTTCGCTCCTGACATGTACTTGGACGCCAGATACGCTTGTAGGTCTACGTTACCCATCTCTGTCGAATATCCGGAGTTGAGGAGGTGAAAAGGAGAGGGAGAAAGCCGAAGTTCGTTTCTTGATCTCTAACCACTCACTAACACCAATCCGACTGAGAACCGATGAGTCGAACAGCGAAAGCTTTATTCTTAGGCTCAGTCCTCTTCTCGGGAGTTTCAATCTGGGGAGTTCACATGATTCAAGTTCGGGAACGAGAAGTAACTTCCTCTCCCTCTCCTCCCTCCTCCCTCTCTGTCTTACTGACTACATACTCATCGTGTATCATTAGACTATGTACGCCGGAGTGATCCGAGACGAAGCCCGTCTCCTCGCGAAGAAACAACAGAAAGAACGAGAGTTGGAATTCCAAGAACAGGCGAGAAAGCGAGCGTACTTGGAGAAAGTTCAACAGGTTTCAAATCCGGTCACGGAACCGATGAGAGTAGGGGAAGAGGAGGTACCGAAGAGTGCGGAAGGGTTGGATTTTGGGTGCAAGACGTGTGAGAAACCGTAAAAAAGGGAACGGAATCGGAGGGTGTTTTGGGGCAGAGTGTTTGTTGTGGTTCTGTGAGTTGTCTTCTATGGTCATCAGGGGATGATAGACTGACTGATCTCGGTACGCTGGTTTGAGCATACAGTTTTGTAGCACTTATTCGGTATTTTCGCAACTCACGCAATTTTCACTTTTCTCTCCGAGCTTCCTCACTGCTCATGGTGCCCGAGAGTTCGTGTGCGATGCACGTCCGCCGAAGAGGAAGCCCTGAGCATTTGGCAAAAGGGGAGTGCCGACTGACGGAGCGAAGCAGACGCTCGGGAACGAAAAATTTGAATTGGTTAGAGTGTCTATTTCGTCGATGTAGCAAGCGCTGGAGGAGGTAAGCTCCACAGCTCGAGCACAAAGAGAAGAATGGAACTGATAGATGGGAGTAGTAAACATAAAAAATTGATAAGAAGAAACGAAACGAGCGTGAGTGAGTGAGGCATAAAAAGAAAAAAGGTTGATTTGGTTCAAGACAATTGAGTTAAGTTAAGTAAAAGAGTAAAGACAGTCGATGGGGAAGAATAGATCGAAGGAGAAAAGCAGAAGGTGAGAAAACGAGAGAGTAAAGACAGAGATCGAGTTGGACTAGAAGAGACAAATGGTGAGATGGAAAGGGTTGAATGGATACTGATGGCAGGGCGACGTGAGAGGCAAGGAGTGTGAGAGAAAGGTCGAAGGGTGTGAAGGAGATCCGCCAGGGATTGTTCCGTAAGAGAGAGAAAGAGGGTCTGTTGAAATAGCGAGTCGAGAGAATTATACAAAGTTGAAGCGAGCTGACGTACACAGGAGGCCAATCAGTTCGAGCTCACAATCGCAAGAGAAGAACAAGGAGAGCTCACTGTCTGATTAGGCGAGTTTAATCTCGATCTCGGGGATCATCGTTGACAACGCTCAATCTCCACCTCTTTCCATTATCCGTCTCATCATAGCCTTGTCCGAACGTATCACCGACCTGCATCGGGGTCGGACTGACAGGTCTCGCTCCGGCTCCCATCGCCGCGAAGTCGGGTTCAGGTTCTCCAGGGAACGGTAATTGTCCTCCGCTCTCCTCGGTCGAATGACCTGCATTCGAGTAATCTTGAGGAGGAGAAGGAGTGTGACGAGATTGGGAATGAGTGTACGCGAGACCTCCTGCTCCCGCGGCGAGTCCGGCAGCTCCAGCTCCGGCCATCAAAGGAGCATGAGAATGTTGAGATCCTGGAGCCGAGTATCCCGAGTGGTAACCGTTCGAAGAGTAGGCGGCACTGTTCGTATCGGGTACTGAAGGTGCTAGGTATCCTCCTCCTCCTGCGTCCGATGAAGCGTAAGGGTATCCATTTCCTCCATTTTGCTCGGAGGAATAAACCGACGGAGGAACTTGAGGTAACGTTGGTTGTCTACCTCCTCCTCCTCCTCCGTATCTCGAAGCCGCTCCTAGTCCTGCCGCACCGACTCCAGCCGCTCCAGCCGTCTCCGCCATTTCGTTCCCTAATCCTCCCGCTCCCGGTCCATCCAAATCATCATCATCTCCAATTCCGAATCCTGCCCGTCCAGTGTTGTGCACCTGTTCAGGGTACAACGTCGAACTGTCCCCGACGGCAGGCCAAAGAATGTTATCCGCCGCGTTTTGTTTCTCTCGTTTCCTCCTCCTAACTCCCAAACAAACGAACGCGAGTAATGCGAGGACTGCTAATCCTCCGACGGCGGATCCAACGGCAATACCGACTTTGGCTCCGGTCGAGAGTTGAGAGCCGGAAGAGGCGGAGGAACCAGAGGAACCGGAAACGGCGCGAGTCGATGCGGAGGTGACGGGAGGGAGGGTAGATGTGATTGAGGAGGTACCAATGACAATAACTGTGAGTAGGAGCAAGGTGGTTAGTTTAAGTGGGAACGAGCCAAGGGTCTCCCGGTGCAGGAAAATGCCGAAGGTCAAGAAAGGAGAGGAGAGGAGGAGAGAAGGCCTTACCCGTGGTAGGGGTAATTACACTCGTAACAGTCGTCTCAGCTACAATGTGACACGAGTCAGTCACTGTCAAATGTCAAGGAGAAGCGACGGTGACTTACAGGGAGTAGCGGAAGAAGTCGTTCGATCTCGAGACGACGAACTCGATTCTGCTGCTTGACTGCTGGAACTCTCTGCTGCTGCCGAAGACGAACTTGAACTTTCAGAAGAAGCCGATGAGCTTGATGAAGATGATGAGCTCCTATGAAATCATAAGTGTTAGTCGAATGAGGAAATGGCGAGAGAGGAACGATCGAAAAAGGGGTGGAAAAGGTTGCCGAAGAGGGAGAGGGAGGGGAGAGACTCACTCTGCTGAGGTAGTGGATGATGTAGTTGTAGTGTCTTCTGCTGAGGTCGTCGTCGTACTGCTGCTCGGGGTTGTCGTTGACGAATCAGAGTTCCCTCCTCCTCCAAACGCGGACGTGAGCGCACCCCCTAGACCTTGACGCTTTACTAGTCGCGCTGAGTCGTCTGATCTCTTGACTATACGTGCGAATTCCATGGTGATCGTCGAGTCGGAAGAGTGAAAGAGAGGAGAACAGTCCGCGAGGCAGGTGCTTCGAAGCGTTTTCAAATTGCTCGCTAATTAGCATCTTTGATTCTGTTGCTTGTAGAGTGCAGTATCTCCTGACTTCATATCAAGTCAGAGTGTACTGTATACAGTACGCTCAGTAAAATCACAAAAAAGGCGACCCTGCGAGAGACAATTCAATTTCTGTCAATTTCGTTGACTCCATCCTCGTCCCGCTGTACCAAGCGCGTCCGGCCTACAGCTGCGGCATACGATTCACACACCAGAGCAAGTCCGACTCGCGGAAGGGATCAAACCAGCACCGGGAATAGATTGAAGCTTCTCGCATTCATTCACCTCACCGCTCTTCACCAACTAAGCTCCCGATCACACCCCATCCAGCTAGATTGCAAGGTCAACAAGGAAACGACTAAACGAGTCCCCTCCTCCCTCTTCCGGTACTTCCGACGGTCTCCCTCTTCCCTCTCCCGGCTTTCTCCTTTATCTCAAAGTGAGGGGCAGTCAACTCTCAAAGGGATCAGTACACGATGGAGGCAGAAGCATCTTCGGGGCTGTCACCGACATCTCTCAACTTTCCCTTCCAGCAAAACGACTTCAGTTCATTCGGAGACCTTTTCTCGCAATCTCACTCTCAACCTCCCTCTTCCCACCCTTCAACGACGACGAGCACCCATGATTACTCGCAACACCCTTCTCCTACCAACCCCTCTTCGTCGAATCACTTGTCACCCGGACAGAATTTCGCCGACTTGTTAGCAGAATTTACTCTTCCTGGAACCGCTATGAGTCCTCAAGCCGCCGGAGAATCAGCAGAACAGCAGCATCATGGAGGAGGAGGAGGAGATTATTCGAATGCACCAAGTCCTCAACAACAGCATCAGAACGGAAGAGCAGCAGCAGGAGAACTCTCGAATGAGGTCAACTTGCAGTTTCAACAATTCATCGCCGCGAGTCTAGCCTCGAACGCTCCTACTCCTCCGACCTCTCATCACTACCACCAATCCCATTCAGTTCAATCTTCTCCCGCGGCTTCTCACTCTCATTCTCTACCCGGTTCTCACGCTCCCTCCCCTTTACCGAATTTCGCAACTTCGACTCCTTCGAACTCTCTACCAATGTATCCCCCTCATTCAGCGACGATGCATCAACCTTACGTCGTCGTCCCGAATCCGTACTCGATCGGACCTCAACAGTACTCGATTCCAGCGCAACAAGCTCAACTGTTCGCCCAACAATTCGCAATGTTGCAGAGTCAAGGTCATCAACAAATGGCAAACGTGTTGGCACAGGCTCAGGCGATCTTACAGGCGAATCATTTAGCTCAGCTACAACATGCGGCGGGAGGGGGAAGTCAGTCGACTAGCGCAGACGGAGGTGAATGGAGGGAAAATGAAGTGAGTCAACTTTTTCTTACTGTGCTCAGCTTGTACTGATATACGAGCGTTGCAGTTTGCATTCAGTCCACTCATGTCACCAGCGATGACTCCCGGATCAGTTTTCACCGCCGCTTCTTCCCTTCCTCCTTCGACTGGACCTCTCCCTATGTCAACTCCTTCCGATTTCTTCCCTCCCTTGACTTCTCCCGCTCTCGGACCTCAAATGTATTCGACCGATCAAAATCATCATTTATCTCATCGTCACTCTCTGCAAGGTCTCGTCGACGGAGTCGGGGCACTTTCGACTCAACTCCCCCATCCCCCTCCTCAGAATGGTTCCGCTTCACCTCACGCTTTCATGCCTTATCAACAATCACCTCGAATGCATCCTCACGACGCAGGATCTCATACGGCCGCTGGATCAGGGAGGAGAGGTGCAAGTTCGTCGAATAAGAAAGCGAGACCTAGTCCCTTGATCAAAGCGAGTGATCCGACTCTCGATCCGAACAGGAGGAAGAGGAGACCTACCGCTTCGAATGGAAACGGGAACGGGTCGAAGAGCGCGACGACGAGTCCGTACATCGCAGCGACGAACCCATCGCACTCGAATCGATCTACTCCAGGTCCGAAAACTTCTCCAGTCGACATGTACACGGGAATCGATACGCCCAGTCCCGTAGATCTCGCTTCTTCGACGTTCTCGAACTCGAACCGACAAGCGAGCGTTCTCGAAGGACTTCCGATTCCTCCCCCGAATTTATCGAATTCTACTTCGCAACCTTATCAACTCGAACCTATGGGACCTCCACCACCTCCTTCCCACCACTCTCATCAACAACATTCGCAATCTCAGATGTCAACCTCGACTTCTTCGAATGGTTCCTCGTTCAATCCGATCACGCCAGCAGCGATCATGAATTTCTCCTCCGATTTTGATATCTCAACTCTCTCCTCCCTCTCTCCCGCTCTAGGTCCGACTCAATCGCAAGATGAACTGAACAATCATCATTCTCATCCGGGGTCTTCATCCGCTTTCAGTTCGGTTCAAAACTCTCCGATCATCCTACCTCAACTCGACTCGATGGTTCCTCATTCGTCTCTTCTACCTGGTGTTGAAGAGGAAGGAGCAATCCCGACAGAAGAAGAAGGAGGAGGCGGCGCCACGACAACGTGTTCCGTCGGGAAAGCGAAAAGTTCGCGGAAATCGGCGTCCGTCAAAGCTTCTCCTGCTTTACGAGCTGTCGATGCGAAAGGGAAAGGGAAATCTGAAGGAGGAGGAGGAAAGAAGACCGCGAAACAAACGAAGATTGCTCCTAGTCCGAAGATCGCAGCTTCGACTTCAAAGATTCAATCTTCGATCGCAGTTAACGGCGTTGGGGACGAATACGAACCTGATCAATCCGCCGTCGCGCCCGTCACAGCAGAGAACCGGAAATCAACCCACAAACTCGCCGAACAAAAACGACGAGATTCTCTCAAACTCTGTTTCGACGAATTACGACAACTCCTTCCTCCGATCATGCCGTTTGTCGATGATGGAACTCGAAGACCAGGGGAAGGGAACGTCGGAGGACAAAGGAATGGGGATATCGATCCGGAGAACCCGAATAAGGGAGTTAGTAAAGTTGCGTTGTTGAGGAGGAGTAACGAGTATTTGGAGATTCTGAGGGAGAGGATCGAGAGGAGGGATCGAGCGATTTCGGCATTGAGGAGACAGAATCAGGAGTTGAAGGTGAAACAGAAGGAAATGGGTGGAGCGCTAGTAGAGGCGGATGAACCAGAAGAAGGGGAGGGAGAGGAAGAAGAGGAGGACGAAATACCAGGATTGGACCTCGATCTCGATAATATCGATGGGGGAGAACGAGCTGCGGGTAACCTCGCCTTCTGTGAGTTCACTCTCTCCTCATTCGCTTGGCCCGGTGACTGATTCCATTCTCCGGTGTTGTCAGACGAAGATTTGGATTTCGAATCGAAGATTGCTAGTCTCCCGACTGCCCGCCGCGCTTCAACGAATCGACGAGCTTCGACCTCGACAACCACGAGACCTACTCGACGATCGACTCGGAATACCTCCCAGAGCGCTTCGAATGAAGCGATGGATGTCGAAGGATGAAAATCCTTCATTTTCTGTATTACTCTCTTTCATGCAGTGCCTTTATTCCTAATCTCACCTTACCCTCCTTAGACGAGTTTCGCCTTGTTGTAAGTAGACGAGACACGTTCAAGATCGTTGACGCACGGTTCGCACCGCGGAGAGCGACCGGAGCGGTTTTGCGTCCTCGTGCGCTCATTCCTTTTTCCACTGGTTCCTCACTGTCCAAGTCTTCATGACTCGTCACAACCACCGTCCACCTCGACGGCGAAGCAGTTCGCGTTCATGGGATCGGTCCAGGAGAAGCTCGGACGACAAGGACTCGTCTCAAAGCGAAAGTGGGACCGACTCGGACAAGAGCAGATCTTCAGCACGTTCAAGTCGACGGAGTAGACGAGATAGCGGCGCTGGATCGAGTGAAGATTCTCCTACAGATTCAGACTCAGATTCGACAGACAGTTCGAGCGACGCTTCTTCGGATTGGAGTCGGGGGAGCAGCCAAGAGGTTCGTCAAGCCGTTCTCTTGAGTCGGTTAGATCCGCTGACTAGAGTCCGGTATCGTCGTTCGGCAGCGAGATTACGAGGAGAAGCACTACGATAAACATGATCGAGCTCGACAACATCGAAAGAAGCAAACGCGAGTGGTAGCATATTGTGTCTTCGGCGGGATCGTCTTCGCGATCTTGCTTGTGCTGTTTTGGGTGGCTCAGAAGAATGAGTCGGCGGCAGGATCAAGTCCGGGAGGAACAAGTGGAGGAACGAGTTCTGTTTCGAAATCGGTGAGCTTTCTTCCCCCATGCGTCGTCGGTTGTTCAAATTGCTAACGGTTAGATTCACGGCGTTCTTAGGCTTCCGCTTCTGCAACCAAGTCCTCAAGCGGGAGTGGAGGAAGCTCAGCATCGAAAACGGGTTCTTCGTCATCAAGCTCAGGTTCGATTCGAGCCTTGTACGATCAGCGTCGATTTTAACTGAGCAGGCTCGTTTCGTGATATTCAGGAAGCTCCACATCTTCTACTTCATCAGCTGCCACACCCGACGCTTCGAACGGTGGGCCCTACAAACTTGTACAGGATCTAAAAGGAGAAACGTTTTTCGATGGATGGGATTTTTGGGACTTAGCGGGTACGATTGCCCTCCGTGTCTCTCTGGCCTTCTTCTATACTGACATTGTACTGGGTACATCTAGACCCAACTCATGTAAGCCTTCTTCGAATACTGTTGTTCGAATTCAGCCATAGACCTCTGACTCGTTCGTACTCCGCTTTGTTGAGACTGTAGGGATCTGGTGAGTCCAGTCTCGTCTCTACGAGAACGATGCGATACAGCAGGTTAAACAGATCCTCGCTTTGAACAGTCAATTACCTCTCGCAAGATGCTGCCAAATCTGCGAACCTGATCTCGACATCAGCAGATTCGATCATCATGGTGCGTGACCCTTTCGTCAATCGAGTCGTACATGTGGTTGACAGTCGTAGAATCGCACAGAAGGTAGACAATACAACAAAGCTCGATGCCGGGAAGTTTCGAGATTCAGTGCGGATTCATTCAAAGACGCCAATGAAGATTGGGTCTATCCTCATCGCGGATATCATCAACATGCCGTTTGGCTGCGCGACTTGGCCAGGTGAGTCACTCTGTCCCGTTCTTTTGTTCGATGTTGAGAGGCTGAAACACATTTACTCGCCTTTTCTCCTCCTCAGCTTGGTGGAGTAACGGGCCGAGTTCGTAGCAGCTTCCTCTCACTCGCAACACATTCGATACTGACTCGAAGAGAATATTGCTCAACCCAGATTGGCCCGTCGGTGGAGAAATGTCAGTCCATTCAATTGAGATTCTAGGGTTACGAGACGAATCATTGAACCTCTTCATCGCGATTGCGAACAGAGACATTATCGAAGGAGTAAACAATCAACCCGAAAACTCGATCACCCTTCATGTATCCGATTCAGACTGTAAACAAGATACCTCTGTCGACATGACCGGTGAACCGATTCCCGAGAAGTAAGTCTTCCTTCTCTGCTCTCTGTCCGTCCATTCCTGACGCTTCCTCCTATTCCTTCAACGCACTTTAGCGACGACTGTAACGCCAACGTAAAATCGAACCAAGGTTGTTCGTATCGAGAAGTCGCCGATGCGAGCTACGGAGAACCTTTCAATAAAGCTGGAGGTGGAGTGCTGGTGACTTCGTTCACGAAGGACGCTATCGAGGTCTGGTTTTGGTCTCGACCGAACATTCCGGAGAATATTCAGAAAGAGAGTCCGGACAGGTCGACTTGGGGGAAACCAACGGCGAGTTGGCCAACGAGTAGCTGTAATATTGAGAAGTACTTTCAGGATCAGTGAGGTGTCTCTTTGCTCACGAGAGTGAAAAGATGGGCCAGACTTACGAATCTTTTCTTCGAACAGAACCTTGATTTTCGGTATACAGCGTCTCTCTCGACTGATTCTACGCTCCGTCTCAACAGACCACTGACATCAAGCTCTGACTGCTCATTGTCCTCTGTCCGTCAATCTTCGTCGAATTCGCAGATACAACACTTTGGTTCGTTCTCGCTCTTTCCTGCCTCGTCCTACCTTCTTCCCGCTACTGACGCCGTTCCCGGCTCTGCTTATCATGACACGACACGACGTAGCGGTGTTTGGGCCGGAGACCAAAATGTGTGGAAACGTGATTGCGGCGACAAAGCAGCGACCTGTCAAGACTTTCTTCAAGACCCGGCGAATTTCGATAACGCTTACTGGGAAGTTGGGTATGTCAGAGTGTACGAGATATAACCTTTTGATTGCATAGATACTGTCGAACTAGCTTGTTGAGGAATAGAGATTGGTCGAGTTTGCAAGAAGCGTCACGAGCAGACGAGATCGGAGAGCTTCGTTTGAAGTGCTGAAGATCGGCTGAACATACGGCGGAGCAATTGAGAGCTTCTATAGACCTTTCGAAAGGGTTAAGCGAAAGGAAGTGAAGGGTAGGAGGGAAAGAGAGAGGGTTACTTCTTCATCATTCACTATCTCGACCAACCTCGATCGAGCTCTCGCGACCGCCTCCAATCCACTCGTAGCACCCTCAAAGAACTTTCTAGAAGAGCCAGAATGGGTAAAGTGAAGAAGCAGAAGAAGGAGAAGGATAATAAGGCAGAGGTAAGTGTCTTGATCTTTCTCGCCTGTCAGGCCTCTCGAGCTGTCATGAGCGAGCCAGTGATCTTCTCCAAGCTCGAAACGAGTGCTGACGAACTTGACTCGACTCTGTATAGGCAAAAGCGGCGAAGAAAGCGAAAGCGGAAAAGAAAGCTGGGAAGAAGGGTTCGAAACAGGCAAAGAAGGGGAAAGACGATGGAGATATGGACGAGGATGACTTGATTCGGACGCTTGAGGAGTACAGGCAAGCTTGGGCAGACGAGCACAAAGTGACAGGTAAAGATTTCTCGTTCTGCGCAAGAATAGCTGGATTGTTCGCTCACGCTGTACTTCCTGACGCAGAGGAAACGATTGGAGGACCTCCCTCTCGACGAGCGAACGCAGTATTGACTCCATCGCCAGTGTCCGATCACCTTTATCTGTTCGGTGGAGAGTATTACGACGGACAAACGGTCGAGCTCTACGCTGATGTGAGTTTGCGAGGATGTAGTTTTCTCGCGTGCATTACGCTGAACTTCTTTTCCGTAAACTCCAAAGCTGTATCGCTACGATCCGGGAAAGAATGAATGGAGAAGATTCACGTCGCCGACTCAACCTGGACCTCGTTCAGCTCATCAGATGGTCGCGACTCCCGCTGGAGGAGGCAAGTGAGTACACTATCACCTCATATCTGATCACGATTCAGTCCTCGGTCACTGACACCCGCCGTTCTCCGAAGAATCTGGATTTTCGGCGGAGAGTTCTGTGAGTTCAACACTCGACACTCAATTATTTCTCCCGGTTCTTTGCTGACACTCTCCACGTCACCGAATAGCTGCACCGAATCAATCCTCCTTCCATCATTACCGAGATCTGTGGAGTTTCGACATCCCGACCTCGACCTGGGAGAGATGGGACACGAAGCTCCGACCTTCAGCTCGATCAGGACATCGAATGTGTGTCTGGAAGAATTACATTTTCCTGTTCGGAGGGTTCCAGGATACAGGAATTCGAACGAGTTACTTGAACGATTTATGGTGTTGGTCTTTGACAGAGTTAGTTCTTCCTTCTTCCGCACCCACTGCATTGAGGTTGAGGGCTGACGAGCCAGTGACGTGTACAGTTATCGATGGCATCAAATCGAAATGAAAGAAGTCGATCGTAAACCTTTGTGAGCTTATCTCCTCAATTTCAAGCTTTCATAGACTGACACCTTTCCTATCATTAGAGCTCGATCCGGATTCTCCTTCCTACCAACACCCGACGGAATCGCGTTATACGGAGGATACACGAAGAAGTACGAGGGCAAGAAAGTTGAGGGAATCGCATTGAACGACAATTGGTTATTGAAGATCCCGCCAATTTCGGAAGATGGGTCGATGGATTTCACGAAGTTCAAGTGGGAGAAGAGGAAGAATCCGGGTTATCATCCCTCGCCAACGAGATCAGGTGCGCTTCCCGAAAAGCTTTCCCGGTCAATTGCGAGGACCGTCGACAGCTAACGGAATTCTCTCTATCTTCCACCTTCCTCTCTCCGGCTAATCCATCGCGAGATAGGTTGCACGATGGCGTTCTGGGCAGCGAGAAACATGGGAGTCTTGTTTGGAGGAGTATCAGATACCGATCCAGATGAGGAAACTCTCGAATCAGTCTTCTACAACGAGTTGTCTGTCCATCTCCTGCTCGTCTCATCTCGCCTGGGCTAACTCGACGCTGTTGTCGACGATAGATTCGGATACAACACTGCTGGAAACGGTCGATGGATCTCACTCCCTCTGAAAAAGAAGAAGAAAGCCGGAGGAGGAAACAAGAAGAAGAAAGCGAAACAAGCTGCCCTCGCGGCCGCACAAGCCGCTGAAGCCGAAGCTCGACGCCGAGAAGAAGCAGGAGAAGCAAGTGAAGACGAAGACGAACGAATGCAACGAGAATCGGAGGAGAAAGGGTCTGACGATGACGAAGGCGATGAGGGAGAAGACGATGATGATGGACCGAAACCTTGGGAACTCGCGAAACTGAAGAAAGAGGAAGAGATCGCTCAAATGGAAGAAGACGACCCGAATGATCCGGAGAAATCGTTACCGGGTCCTCGATACAACGCAATGTTGGCGGTACAGAGGAACACGCTGTATATCTATGGAGGAATCCTCGAAGCTGGAGATAGGGAATATACCCTCGATGATTTCTTCACTCTCGATTTGACGAAACTCGATCGATATCATTGCCTCAAAGAGTGCATCATGTGAGTGACGGTTGCTCTCTCTCCAGTTAAAGAAGTCACTGACTCGATCTTTATGTGACAGCGAGACCGCTGAATGGCACGGATCAGATTCTGAAAACGACTCGAGCGATTCTGAGGACGAGGACGGCTCGCAGGCAGGACGTAGTGACGGAGAAGAAGACGAAGAGATGGAGGGAGAAGATGGTCGAGCTCCTTCGGTCGAGCCGATTGAGGTCGAGAAAGAGTTGGAACAGCTCAAACTCTCGGACGCTGAAATCGCTGCGATCGAAGCAGAAAAAGCTCGAATCGAGGTAAGCTCTCGCTCTATCGCTTTCACGTCCTCGTTTATGTCACTGACAGGTCCTGGTCGTGCTGTAGCGAGAGGAGCTCGACAAGAAAGCTCGAGCGTTCATGGGAGTTTCGAGCGCGACGGATCGAACAGCGGAGGATCAGATGTCGACTCCAGAAGTCGGAGAAACTCTCGCAATCTTCTACGCTCGAACGAAGACGTACTGGGCTCAGAAGGCGCACGAGACAATCGCAGCTGGGAATCGAGGGAAAGAGTTACGGAAATCTGGGTTTGAAATCGCTCAACAGAGATACGGTGAGCTCCCCTTCGCTCGTCTCCCAAGCTTCCTTGGAGTCGCTGACACCTCCGATCGTGGTGATGCAGAGGAGTACCGACCGATGCTCGAACGAATTCAAGCGATTCAAGAACAAGCAGGTCTCGATGCCGCAGAAGCGAAAGCTACTGCTCGAGCTGGACTCGGTAGTGAATCGAGGAATAGGCGATAGAGGAGGAGGAGGAGCGAGGTCGCTCAGTGCTTATGTAGATATTCTCGCAGCATACAACTTTGCAGGTTTCTCCGTAGCTCGTTTGCTCAAACTTTTCGCGAGAGACCCAAAGTTCTCTCCTCTCGTTTCTCTCGCATTCAGCCTAATTGCATTCGCCTGTGCTCCCAGAGTCGTTCATCTTCGCATATACTCAGAACTCCCATACACTCACTGATCTCCGTCGCCTCTCTTTTTGATCTTCCTCCTGCCTTTCATCCATCACCTTCTCACTTCCCACCTCTCCTAACTTACCTCTCTCGACTCTATACAGCTATGGACCATTCACCGAACGTCTTGACTCCTCGACAACTCCCAACTCCAGCAGATTCACCCGCTTCTTTTCGAGCGGATGCTCCTTCATTCAACCTCTCTCAATCACCTCGAATTCGATCTGGGCCATATCGGGATAGTTCATTCGGATCATGGAGGGAAGAATCGATCGAAAGCGAAGGAGAAATGGGTCCGCCATCGACGAGTTCGAGACGATCAAGTTTCGCGAGTACGAGCAACAGCTCGATTTGGTCGAGTGGTGATCGGTGAGCACTCTCTTCCACCCTCTAGGCTACTTTGGGCTGATTTGACGTGGCTTGGTACCAGGTTCATCCCGAGGAGAAGAGCTTCTTCGCAAACTTCATTCGCTATTTTACCAGAATCCTCTTCGACGACGACGGCGCATCTTCCGAGATCGCACTCTGCCCCTCTCCAAGCGAGAACTTTCACTGGATACTCGGCTCATCAAGGTGGGTCGATCAACCCCTAGACAGAGTGTACCGGCTAACGTCGAAATGTGATCTGTTTTACAGTCGCACAGACTCAAGAGTTTACGAGTGCCCTACGGAGCGAGTTGCTCGGACCTACCTTCTCTCCCGAGACTCCCCCTTCATCTTCGACGAGACCCTCACCTCGCTCAGCGTTCGATCGCAAGAAACCTCGCCGTCCATCAAGCTCAACTTTGGTTCCTTACCCTCCTTCTCCACACGCTTCTCCTCCTGTTCTCTCCTTCTCTCGTTCACCCTTCACTTCCAACGCTTCACCGACGCAACAGAACCAACGAATTCCCGCCGAATCTCCTCTCAGTCAAGCGTACCGTCTCAGTCCCTTCAACGCGACCACAGAACATTCCCTCGCCTCTCCTCCAAAACCACCTCGCAAGATCTGTCTCACTCCATGTAGAGTCCTCGACGCTCCAAACTTGAGTGGAAACTTTTACGAATCGAGTTTGGATTGGTCTGAATCGAATCATTTGATCGCGGTTGCGTTGGGACCTCAGGTGTTTACGTGGAAGAGCGATGGAACGGTCGTCAAGGTTGTCGATAGTGATCAATTGTCGAGAGTTCCGAATGTCACGAGTGTGAGGTGGACCGGAAAAGTGACTCGTTTTCCCGTTTCTTCCCCTTCTTCCGGTCTATCTCACTGATTTCCGGTAAAACGCAGAGCGATCACATCGCCACCGGAAGAGACAACGGTACCATCGAGATCTACGACGCTCACACGAGTCAACAAGTCCGACAACTAACTCCTCACTCCGGTCGGATTGGAGTTTCCGCCTCCCTGAATCAATACCTCAGTACCGGTTCCTCCGACCGCCTCATCTTTCAGAGAGATCTGAGGATGAGGGATGAAGTAGTACGAGTGATCAAAGGGTACAAGGCAGAAGTGACAGCGTTGGAATGGAATTCGGATGGAGAATTGGCTAGTGGTGGGAACGATAATAGCGTGAGGGTGTTCAAAGGTCTCGAAGAGGTGAGTCGTCGCTCCTCCAAGCTCTGGAAAAGACAACTAGCTAAGAACGAGCGGGTCGTACACAGAAACCGTTCCTTAAACTAAGAAAAGCTCATTCGGCGGCGATCAAAGCTTTGGCTTGGTCACCTCATCAAAGAGGTTTACTCATCACGGGAGGTGGAACAGGGGATCAGTGCTTGAGGTTCTGGAATACGAGAACAGGAGAGATGATTAGAGAGATTGAAACGGGAAGTCAAGTGAGCCTCACTTAGCCCTTTTTCTTCAGTTTTCGTTCTTTCCGTCTGATTGACAGGTTTGGGTTGGAAGGTGTGTCAAGTACTGTGGTCAAAGACTACGGACGAACTCGTCTCGTCGCATGGGTATTCGTCGAAACCCGAGAACGATGGCTGCGGTAAATCATTTTTTTTCTTCTTTCTCCCTCTCTCTGTGACTGACTCGCCTCTGAGCATGACAGTTCACGTCTGGAAATACAACAGCTTCTCGACCACTTACGAGCCTCCCTACAACCCGATCGCGAGTCTCACGAGTGGAAGAGGAAGGATGTTGCATCTCGCTTTGTCTCCTGATGTGAGCTCGGATGTCTATCTACTCCTCGTGGTTCCAAGTTGACTGACATTCCCAGCTCACAGGGTCGTTACATTGTCTGTGGTTCGAGTGACGAAGTTCTCCGGTTCGGCCATTTCATGTCAATCTCTCAATCTCGCGAGCTGAACTTTTCGATTTCAAGTTTCTGGGATGTTTTCCCTCCTGCACCGTCTCCAAACGATTCTGGAATTGGGAGAATGGGATCTGCTTCCTTTGACGCTTTCAGTAGTATTCGCTAATAGAAGGAGGAAGCGAAAAAGGAAAGAACAAAAAATGGATAGGATTTACAAACAACAACAACAAGTTTTCGGAGCTAGACCGGGTTTTCGTTTATTTGCAGAGTGAACGAGAGAGAGAGAGAGAGAGATGCAGAGTAGTAAGTAGTAGGCGGGTACAGGTAGACGACGAGGCGAGCGGCGAAAGGAGTTGGAAAGATGAGGTCGAGACGGAAAACTTGATCGAGCGAAATTGGAGGATTTATTCGTTGAGTCGAGCGTAGACGTCCCAGTAAGCCTACGAGTGCAGAAGAGTCAGTCGTGCTTGAAGGAAGAGAGGAGAGAATAGCTCGTCTGCTCACGCTGTACTCATCGGCCGTCTGCGAGAAAAGAGAACAGAGGAATACTGGTCAATAACTCGGTACTATCGAGAGCAAGAGAGAGTAGGCTCACCATTTCACTCGTCATATCTTCCGTCACTTGAGAATAAGGCAACATTTTCCCGTTCACGCTGATCAATTGATTCGGATCCATGTTTTCCTCCTCCTCTACCCCTCCGTCTCCGTCAACTTGATGGAATTCGCCCTCATCTTCGTCTTCTCCTTCCACTGAGGCTGCTACAGTTTCCGAGTTGACCGGAGGCGAAGGTTCAGCCGATTTGAATTTCTTGTTATTCGTGTCGGATTCATTCTCGATCGATTCTTGTCGAGATCTCTTCCCTCCTCCTCCCTGTCCTTGTCCGAACGTCGTATCAGGTGTTCCATTCGCCGGTGACCCCATCCCAATGATCTCCTCCTCGAATTGAATTGACGGTGAATCGAAATTACTCGCACTCCCCTCCTCCTCCTCTTCCTTTCGCTCGTTCGGTATCGGTATCGGTTGTTGTGATTGATTCAAGTTTTGAGCCTCGAGAGTAGCATAATAAGCGTCTAAGTCGTCTCCTCCTGTCTCTGGTTTATCCTCCTCCTCCTCCTCGTCTGGCTGTTCGTAGAAAGACATCGCAGCTCCGAATCCTCCAATATCGACTGATCCCAACCCTCCATTCGTCCCAGTTCCATTCTCCATCGTGATCGAAGTATCCTCTTCCTTCGTCCCTGTCTCTCCCACAATCCCTTGCTCCCTCTTCTCCTCTTCTCCCTCCATCGAAGAGGTTGAACCCGTTTGACCTTGTTGTTTCTCAATCGTACTTTTCGCAATCCAACTTGGCAACATATTCTGCGCCCTCTTCTCCTTCAACTCTTGCTCCCTCTTCGCCTTCTCGATCGCTTCGTCGTCGTCCCCGGCGATTTGGACTTTAACTTCCGGTTGAATCGGGTTGGTCGAACCTGAACCCGAGGCGGCGGCTTGAGCTGCGGCGGTTACTCCGAGTGCGGGTCCGTGAATCGCGAGGTAGCGTTCGATATCGAATCTACTCTCACTCCTACTCTCAGCGAGTGTGGTGAACTGGCTGAAAGGAGAGAGAGAAGACGTACCTCGGTAATTCAACTTTTTCCAACCTCTTCAACAAATCTACAATCCCTTTAGTCTGTCGATTCAATCTCTGCATTCGATCTTTATTCCCTTTCACTTGTTCTTCGTCTTCATTGTTCGTTACTTCGGTAGAACAGATCGAACACGCGAGGAGGTTACGGGAGGGATCGTATAATTGAGCGGCGTCCAAGGGGGTGTAGGAAGCTTTACAGAGTGGACAAACGTAGCCTTGTGCGTCAAGTTCCTGTTCACTTCTCTCATCTATCAGTCTCTCTCTCTCTCTCTCACTCGGACAGGAAGAGGGGAGAGGAGGGGAAGAGAGAGAAGAACGTACGTTTCTTAGTTTAACATCAATAGTTTGTTGAACTTTCCACATCCTCCATTTAATCACATCTACCGTTTTACTGAAATCCAAGTAATAATACGTCTTCAAACTCGCTTTCGGTGCACCAGGTTTCAATTCCGAACGACGATGAAGTTGAACGAGTTCGTCTTGAACTAAACGATGGGATAGTTTCGAGACGTCTTTAGAGGGCATTCCGAGTCGTTTACCGAGTTCTTCATCTCTGAACCTGATTCCCACTCCTCTCATCGATCAGAGGACCGCTGGGAGAGAGAGGAGGGCGAGGAGAGGGAGAGAGATGGAGACGAACGCTTCTTTTTGAATCAATTGATCAACGAGAATCGCTCCCTTTGATCCATAAAACGCCCTAGAAACTTTCTGTACCAATAACCTAGCGATTTCTATCCCTGAGGAGGAGGGGGAAGAAGGAGTTGAGGGAGTTGAAGATGAAGCTTGACTATTCGAGGCCATTCAAACGTTGGGGAGATTCCGACGGCGGTGACGAAGTCAAGTGAATGACTGTCTGATGCAGTGCTGGTCTGTAAGGTCGCGTCGGGTTCTTCGAGTGACGGGAGAGAGAAACGTTCGCGAATTCGTCTTTCGCGGGGTTTGGTTCCGCTTCATTCACTTCGACTACGACCTTTCAACCAAGTAAGCTACGAGCAAGTCAGCCCCTTCCTCTGCGCTCGTAACGAGTATCCCCGTTTCGAAAGATCTTCGACAAACTCTCGTCATCGGGTTCGGTTCGGCGAAAGAGGGGTTCTCGCAGGCAAGAGAAGCGCTGTCACGGCGAGGGAGACTGAATAGCAGAATTGGATCAATCAGAGTCGGATTCCATCGTGTATTCGCTTGAGCATTCGACGGATTTCGCAACTTCTCGCAACTCTCGAGCCCCTCTCCGTCTCTCTCTCCAGCGCTAACCATCCCTCCCTTCCCTTCTCCTCTCTCCTTTGATCGTCTACAGTATGGCTGCCTCATTACCTTATGCCGATAAACCTTTTATCGTCTTTTCCGATTTCGACGGAACAATCAGTTGAGTCGTCTTCCACTCGTACGTCTCGCTCTGTGTGCGTATCCAGCGACTGACGTACATTGGTTTCGATTGGTCAGCTACGAGGGATTCGAACGATTGCGCAACTGACGAAGTACGCTTCTCCTTCTCCCTCCAAACTTTGCTCCTGTTCGATTCTCGCTAGAAAACTGACTAACCTCGTCTCGAACTCGATGTATAGCTCGGATTCGGAGTAACTCGACGAAGAGAACTAAACCTCGAAATCTTGAACGGTACGAAAACGTTCCGAGATGCTTTCAAAGAAATGTTGGATTCAGTTTGTGAGAACGGTCATTCGTTTGATTCCGTCGTCGAATACCTCCGCAAAGGTCCGTCTTCCTTATCCCTCTTCTCTTCCTCTCTTCGGTTGGGGAAGTTCTGACAGTGAAAGAGGAAACGCTGACGGTGATGGACTGAGAATAGAAATCAAACTCGACCCAGGTTTCAAAGTCTTCTTCGATTACTGTAAACAAGCTTCAATCCCCGTCGTGATCGTTTCTTCAGGAATGGTACCCATCATTCGAGCAATCTTGGAAAACTTGATCGGTCCCGAAGACGCCAAACAAATTTCGATCATCGCGAACGATGTCAAACATTTGGAAGGTGGGAAATGGACGATTTCGTACTTACATCCAGAGACTGGTGAGTTCTAGATTCATTACTCTTTCTCGCTCCTTGTTCGGGTCGGGAAGAAAGGAAGGGTTGCTGAATCTTCAATTGTGAGGGAATAGGATTTGGGCATGACAAGTCTCGAGCAACGGCACCTTACCGAGAACTCGAGCATGAACCTACTCTGTTCTTCTGCGGTGACGGTGTAAGCGACCTGTCCGCGGCGAGAGCGGCAGATTTGTTATTCGTTAAAGTCATCGAGGGTGTGAGTCTTCTACCTCCCTCCCTCACTGTCTAGCGCAAGCAGGAGCGCTGATAGGTTGATGAGGAGAACAGCACACCAACGACTTGAAAGTTCACTGCGATCGCGAGAAGATCCCTTACGTTCCTTTCTCTCAAGTCAGTCTCCCCCATCTCTCTTTCTCGCGCTTTGACCACGAGAGTCTGAAACTGACCCTCGACGTTGCGGCATCTAGTTCGAACAAGTTGGAGATGTCGTCAAGTCGGTAGTCGAGAAACAAAAGACCGTTCAAGAACACTTGGACGCGAAAAAGTAGGTCGTATCTATCGCATTTTAGATTTCTCTTCTACTTTGCTAGAGATAGATCTTTCAGCCCCTTACTATAAAAATGCAACGTGTATAGTCACTCTTCTCTACCCCCCTCTAACGCGAGAGACCGGGAGAGACAAGCTGAAACCCAAAGAATGAAAACTGATGTATCGTTATTTCTCACTCGTGAACACTTCTAAACCTTCTTGTCATTAACTCCCTCCAGTTCCAAATCTGGCATTCTCCTAACCTCCTTCCCCTTGTTCGCCGAATGATTCAACAATTCCGACAGAACCTCACTCGATTTCCAAGGTTCAGGAGCTTCCGCTTTCCCTGTAACGTAATAAAAAATCGTCCAATCCGGTAACGTTAGGAACTACTCTCTCCCAACAACAACAACATCTTTCATCAGTACCCGTTCAAGAGAGGGCAGAGGAGGAAGAGAGAGAGAGAGAGAGAGAGATCATCTGCGTACCCGATCGTATTCCCGTAGTTGACGGTCATTCAACCCCTCCAATCGTTCCTTCGCAAACGTACTCAGAATCAAATCCATCTCCAAGATCCCCCTCTTCCTACTCTCGTATACCAATCGTTTCCGGAGGGTTTCTGTCGGTTCATCGTCCCTTCCTTCGGGATGAGGAGTCGCCAAGAGGTCAGACATCGTTTTGATGTGAGCTGGGAGAGGGGGCGCTTCGGGTAAGGGAGGAGGCTGGAGAGGCCACGGATCGGAGGAAGAGGAGGGGTCTGCAGCGGGTGGGTCTCGGAGAAGGGCGGGGTGAGTTAGGGGGGATTCCGAGAGACGCAGGGAAGTGTGCAGGGAGCGGCGAAAGGGGGCACGGAGGGAGGATAGACGGAGCATATTGGGCGAGTGAGTGGTAGGATAGAGAGAGAGAAGAGGGAGAACTTGCGAATCGAGATGATCAAGAAACCTTCAGCGATGAAATCATCCCTTCTTCTACCTCTTACTGCTACATCTAGATCTGCCTCGAGAATGCAGTCAGCTCTTCGAACAGCTACAACCAGCGCCCGACCGATCACCCGATTGAACGGCGCCACCGTCTCGCGATTTCTCTCAACTTCCCGTCTCCTCTCCTCACCTCTCAAGTCCTCTACTCCCTCTTCCGCAACGTGTCCATCCTGTCACGTTCCCCTTTCTCCCTCTCAGCTCTCACCTCTCTGTCCGTCCTGTTCCACTTTAGTCCCTCCTCCTCCTTCAACAACCACTCATTATTCCCTCTTCTCCCTTCCCACTCCCTCTTACGCAATCGACCTCAAGGCACTCAAGAGAGAGTTTCTGAAATTGCAGCAGAAGGTACATCCGGATCGGTTTGGAGGACAAGGCGAGAGGGAGGAATGGGCGAAATTGTGGAGTTCGAGAGTGAATGAGGCGTGGAAAACGCTCAGTAATGAGCGCGAGAGGGCGGAGTACCTCGTGAGTCTTGCCCTCTTCTTCTGCGGCGAACTTTCGTTGCTGCGTTTGAAGGGAGAACTGACGGAGAAATCTCGTTCCGTCTCTCTTTGCGATTTTTCAGTTATCGCTCCATGATGTAACGATCGGTGAAGCGGATCCCGTGACAGATCCAGAGTTATTGATGTCGATTATGGAGATCCGTGAAGCACTCGAAGAAGCTGAAACCCCTGAACAAGTCGATTCGATTCGAGCTCAAAATTCCCGTACGTCTCCCTTTCTGCCCTCTCTTCCTTCCTGTCTTCCTCTGAGCTGACTCGGGATGAGTGGACGAGTAGAGGAAATGCAAGCAGCGATTTCTTCACTCGTGAAAGCGTTCGATCAAACGGAACCACCAGATTTGGAAGGAGCGAGGAATTTGGTGATTCAGTTGAAATATTTGGATAATATCGAAACGGTTTGTAGGGAATGGAGTCCTGGGAAAAGGGTGGAAATACAACATTGAACAGGTCCCTCTATCCGAGCGATCTTACAATAGTTTATCTGCTTAGTTCGATGCGAAATAGAAAACAAGTCCAAACAGGATCTCTGCACCTCGAGAGAGAAGGCGAGTGGCTACAGTCCATTCTCATCCATCCACTCCATTACTTTCTCCCAAGTTCCATCCCTTTCCCTACTCCCTTCTATCCTCCTAACCAACTCATCGTCCTCTTCTCCTGCAAACTCTCTCACCAATCTATGCCTCTCCCCCTCGCTTCCTTCCTCCTCAATAACCGCCACCGGAAAGAACGGTTCGTAATTAAATTCCTCCAGATTCGTCTTGAACACTTCCGGAAACTTTCCTGTCGCAGAGGAGGGGTTCAGGGGGTTTTCGAGCACTAGTCCGGAGAGAGGGTGGGAGGAGACGTAGGTTTCTGCGAGGAGGGATGAGAGGGACGAGGCGAAGAGCAATGGAGGGAACGGTGACGGAGAAGAGGAGGAGGAACGGAGGGTGGAGAGGAATTCTAGGAATGAAAATCTCGTTCGAAATCAGTCTTGCTATGAAGGGACGAGGGGAAGAGAAGACGAACCGGACTCGAGAGAAGAGAGGATTTCTTGAGAGGTAGTCGAGGAACGTAGGGAGGGTTCAGGGTCGAGAGAGACGAGGAGGGAAGTGTAACCTTTTTGAGAGAATTTCGAAATCCATTCGTCCCAACTTTCCATACCGTACGAACCGAGCGAGCTTGCGAGTCAGTCCGGAGCTTGTGTAGAGCGTCTCATACAGGGGAGAACAGTAGCTCACGGAGAGGGAGACTCGAAGCGTTGGATTGAAACGAAGCAGAGAGGCAGAGCGAGCGAACGGTCTCCGGTAGATTCGACGACTCTTAGCGTAGATACTCTTCTCCGCGTAGTAGTACCTAGTCTTAATGTAGGCAGGGCAGATCGGAACATTGGGCGGGAGGGAAAGAGTCTGGAACATTCGAAATGGCTTCGGTTTCAGTTCTCTCCCTCTTTCCCTTCACTTCCCACCGACCCTTATCAACGATATTGTATGCTGCTCCAACAGACTAGCCTATCTACTACTCGATACTCACCCCCTAGTTCTCTCTTCTCTTCAGGATGCCGCCACGCTCTTCCCAGTTCTCGTCACACTCCCATTCCCCTTCTTCGACTTCCCCAGCCCGCCACTCTCCTCAACAATCAACCAGATCAACCATGTCTACTCGAGTGATGCATCCGATCAATAGACAGTTCAACAACGTACCAGGGATTATCAACTTGCCCCCTCCTTCTTCCTCTTCTTCTCTCAATTCGAAATTCCCCGAATCTCCTCGTTCGACTAGCAGACTCGTTCATCAATCATTAGGAGAGAAACCGACTCCCACGGTCGAACAGAGTCATACGGATAACGGGGAATCGAAGAAACGTAGGAGACAGAAGAAATCGATTCAACCCCCTTCCACGACCGCTCTCGAAGCCACTCCCGAACAAGCACCAGCAGTACTAGATGAAACTGTAGCAAGTCCTAGTAAACCTCGTCGTAGTCGTCGAGGCCGAGCGAATCGTCAAACGAGTCCACCAATCCCCGAAGCTCTCCTTCCTTCTTCCTCCTCCGCCTCTCCAACGGATGATCCCTCCGATTTCAGTTCGACTACTCCTCCGCAAGCCGAAAAATTGGTTCATTTGAAATCGGTACCTCCTCCCTCTCACCCTCACCAACATCAACGAGCTGGATTCTCGAAACCTCAATTCGGTCACCATTCTTCGGGTGGATCTTCGGGAGAAGACGATGGATGGGATATGCCAACTCTCTTAACAAGAGCAGGAGGAACAGGGAACAGGAACAGTGTTAACAACAAGGTGGAACCGAAAGAGAATTTATCTTGGCAACAAGAATTACTTCGTTCAGCGGCCGCTCCTTCTTCGGGCTCCTCTCCTCGTGGTGCTTCGACTCGAGTAACTACTTTCGAATCACCTCGTTCGGTTCACCCTCGACCCACTCGTCATTCTGTACCTACTCCGAGATTACCTCATCACGGTCATCATCATTCCCATTCGAATTCTCATTCGACTCGTCCGGTTCTTCATCCTTCCCTCTCCGATACGACTCCCTCCTCTACGACTACTTCAACGACAGCGACAGCGAACTCGAGTTCGACGACGTTGAATTGGCAACAAGAAATGTTATTACAAACTGAACACCTTCAAACTTCTTCCCTTTCTGAACGTCGACAAAACAACTCTTCTCCGACTAAACAATCGACTTCTTCGGCTTCTTCCTCGTCGATCGGCAATGGAGGAGGAGGAGGAGGGAACGGTACGGTTACGGGAGGAGGAGTTTCGACTCAACGTCAACGTCAACAACGAATGAAAGATTCAATCACTTTCGGACTTTCCGATCTCGATACTTCCGAATTTGATCATCATCACTCTGGTGCTGGGGTTGGTATTACTCGACGCAATTCCCTCGGTCGTCGACATCCTTCGACCGCCGTAACGACCCCTCGAAAACATCGCGAACAAGTAGAGTTGGTTTCGACGTTGACGACTACTCCGACGAAACAACAAGAAATGTTGGGCCCGAGGTATGCGGGACCTACTTTCCATAACTCACCCGCGCCGAGCTCGTTGCCGGTTCCTTCGTTCGTTTTGAGGAGACAAACCTAAGACAAACGTGAGTAATTTCGTCCGCTTGTAATATCTCTGGTGCATTCGAGTTACTGACCACACTCTCCGCATCTAGCTCTTTCCAACGCCTCGCCCTTCAACCCCATTCCGCTTCCGGTTCCATCTCTTTCCTCGACGCTTTCCTTCTTCCGTTCGTCTCGCTTTCCGTCTCTCCCACCCGACTCAAGGTCACTCTCCCCGCTCGCAATCTCTACGACAATCATCGTCGACACTCCACTCCTCTCTCTGGATACACAACCGCAAGCGATACCCTCTCTCTGTCTTTCGCAACAAAAACCCTCCTCTTCCTCGACACGATTACCCCTCTCTTTCTCGACTACCACGAAAACAAACGCAAATACCCCACTCTCCTCCTCGACTTGACTCTCTCGCCTACTATTCCGGCAATCTCGCAACGAATACCTCATTCCGGTTCTATTTCGTCGGGTTTCTCGTTCGGTTCATTGTGTTTTTCTTTTCGTGTGTTCGTATACGAATGTTGTTGTTCAGCATCCACTACTTCGAGGGGTCTTCGTCGTCGTCTTCGTCTTCTATTTGTCGTATCATCATCCAACTCTTTTTGATTCGGGGGTTAAGGTTGGGTTTGTTAGTTAGCTTAGCCAAAACGAAGGGGGTTTCTCTTCTCTTTCTACGATTGTATGTATATTCCGTCTGTATGGATTCCTTCTTCGTGCTCTCTCTTCTCCCGTTTGATCTTCCTATGACTTGCTGTGCTGTTGTTCCCTTCCCCTCCCTCCTCCTTTTCTTTTTCAACGAGATCGATATTTTGTATTGTATCATACCCCCTCCTCCTACCTCACCTCTCTCTGACGCTTGTCGTTTCACCCTCTTCCCTCTCCCCTCTGCCCTCTCCCCTCTCCCTCAATCCGTTCTTTCCGGTTTCAACGAGTTTTCGTTTTTTCATTTCCTGAATTCAACTTCAGATTTTCCCTCTCACCTCAACTTCTGTCTTCTCTCGTTCTCTCGAGAGTACAGCGAGTGAGGGCGAATCCATTACAGTACTGTCAGAGATTACGCGAAAGAGGCATCCCGTTTCGGACGCTACAGTAAATTGCCCGCGATTTGCCCGTCATCTCCGTTCCCTTTCTTCTCCCTCATCTATCCCTCCTCGCCCTCTCTCAACTCGACATGCCTTCAACCTCACTCCGGATAGCCTGTCTCCAATTAGAACCAGTCTTCAAGAACCCGAATCGATCGATCAAGAGGGCTGAAGAGTTGCTCGAGAAGTGAGTCTTGGATCTCTCTATCGTTTCCTCCTTTGGCGGTGCTGATAGTGGGATCGGGTTGAACTAGGGTCGAGCCGGGGAGTATAGATTTCTTGGTATTACCCGAGATGGCATTCACTGGTCAGTTCAAGACTTCAAGTTCATCTCCGCCGAAGTCGTCGGACGAGGTCAATAACGACGACTGACAAAGAAAGCTCGTTCTGTATGAGACTATGTAGGTTATTGTTTCAAAGATCGAGAAGATATTGCTCCGTTTATTGAGGAAGTACCAGCGGGGAAATCGACGAAATGGGCAATGAAAACTGGTAAACTTCTCTCCCTTGCCTCTTCTCCTCTCGTGCGAGTTCTCGTTCGATCTGACTCCACACCTGTCGTTGTATTTGGGAGAACACAGCGAGAAAGTATAAATGTTACGTTCAAATCGGTGTCCCAACTCTCGAACAACTTCCCTCTTCAACTCAATCCTCCTCTTCCTCTTCTTCTACCTCTCGAGACCTTTACTACAATTCAATCGTCCTCGTCAACCCTCTCGGTCGCGTCGAACTAGTCTATCACAAACATTTCCTCTTCGAAACGGATCAATCCTGGGCTACTCCCGGTCCGAGTTTCCTCACTCATCTACTCGAACTCCCTCCGTCTCATCCCGACTACGTACCTGGCGGCGAGTCAGGGAGGAAGTTCAAGTACAGTCCGGCGATCTGTATGGATTTGAATGCCGAGGCGTTCGATGAGAGACTAGAAAAATTTGAATTGTCGAATTTCGTGAGACGAGAACAGGTCGATCTGGTGGTGGCTAGTAACGCTTGGTTGGATTCCGAGACGAAAGAGGCATTGAAACCGGCGGATATGGAGACGGAGGAAGCGGAGAAAGTCAAGGAACAATTGAGGGAGAAGGAGGAGGTGGAAGAAGGGAGTTGGGAAGAAGTTAGAGGGTTGGTCAGTTATTGGGTTTATAGAATGTCGACAAACTTAGAGGGGGAGGGAACGGGAATGGCTTTCGTCGTGTGTAATAGGATTGGAAGGGAAGGAGGTGAGTCGACTCTCTCGCGATCGAGCTTTTCTTCTTCGATACTGACTCGAATCTCTCTGTCGTGTAGATTCGGTATTCGCAGGTTCAAGCTGTATGATCCAATTAGGAGAACGACCAACCGTGATGAGACATGCTTCGAAGAAGAAAGAAGAACTCATTATAGCTCAAATCCAACTTCCTTCTCGCGATTAGAATCTATCATTCTCTCACTCTGTCTGTCTCATTCTCGGTTTGTAATGTTGTCAAAACAGAAGAAGGATTCATTATTCATATTCATATCTCTAAGTGTACTGTATACTCTGTTTGGAAGACCTTTTTTTCAAGCGTCAATCGTGCAAATGATTTTACCAATGTTTTTCGCTTGTTCCATTTCTTCATGAGCTTCTTTGATATCTTTCCAGTCGTAGACCTACTCGCATCACGAGAAAGGTTCAGTCGAGTTTCCCCCGAAGGAGAGAGACGAAAGCGAGACTAACCTTGTGAATAACGAGATCTAATCCTTCTTCTCCTTTCGCTTTCGCAAACACTTTCCCAAGTGCTTCCTTCGAGAAATCCTGCAACAGTTTCCCTTGATACTCCAGGGTACGGGACCTCAACGTAGTACCTATCGCAGTTCCTCATCGTACTCGAATCAGTAGCTGTCGAAACCAACAAGAGTCTGATAGAGACAAACGAGAACGAGGGGAACTGACCTTCGATTCGTAGTCGCTTGAACAAGATTTGACTCAAATCCAAAGGAGTCTCAGTTTTAGCTCCTCCCATTAAACCTAACAAAACCATTCGACCGTCTCGACCCAAGGACTTCAGGTTCTTCTCCCAGTAAGAGGCACCGATGAAATCGACTAGGACGTCGACTCCTTTGTTATCGGTTAGTTTGAGGACCTGAGGGGCGAGGAAGGAACGAGGGAGGAGTCAGCTTGGACGAAGGAGAAGGAAGGAGAATGGGGTGAGAGGACGGACTTCGTCGGCAAAGTTTTGAGTTTTGCTAAATCACCGAGAGATAGATTAATGCCTGAAGTAAGGGGAGGAGAGAGAAGGGAACGAACTAGTTGACTCCCTTCGCACCGTGTTGTTCGACGAATTTGACTTTCTCATCAGTACCCGCCGTCGCAATCACCAATTCACTGCGAATTCACTCTCTCGGAGAACACATTAGCAATTATGGAAGAGATTAACTATTGTGAACCGAAGAGGACAACTCACGCGCCATAAGCTTTCGCCAACTGAATCGCTGCCAATCCAACCCCGGAAGCACCCGCATGAATCAACGCCGTTTGTCCCTCCTTCAATTCCGAGATCGTGAACAAGGCTTGGTACGCGGTCAACCAGTTTTCGGGAACGGCGGCGGCTTGGATCCAGGAAACATGAGACGGTTTTCGGGTCAGCATCGAGGAAGGGGTTGCGATGTATTCGGCGTAGGCTCCTCCGATTGCGAGTCCGAATCTATACAATCGTGTTCGCAGAGAGGAGTCAGTGTGGAGTGACTGCCGCGGGAAGGAAGAGAATTTGGGCGAGAGAGAGAAAAATGGAAAACTTACACTTCATCTCCAGTTTTGTAATCAGTTTCACCGGCGTCTTCGATCGTACCGCTGAATTCTACTCCGAGGATAGGAGTGGTACCAGGAGGAAGAGGGTATTGTCCTCGTCGTTGCATAATGTCCATTCTATCTCAACGCGGAAAACGAAAACTCACTTTCGAGGTCAGTATTCTCTCTTTCTCGCTAGTCTGGAGTTTCCGCCTTGAAAGGTAAGAGGATCGTTGACTTACCGGTTAAGTCCAAACGCTTTAACCTTTACAAAATCAGACCGAATCGTCAAGCGAGAGAGCGAGTGAGGGTCAGCTCATACGGTCTTCTAAGCGGGAGAGCTTGGAGGAGATAGAACGCACCTTGACAATCACTTTTCCATCTCCTTTCTGTAGAGTAGGTTTCTCATAGTCTCCGAGGAAGAGTCCATCGGCAGAATCGGATTTCCCATCCTTGACTTGAATCGCTTTCCTAGATTCTCGCTCTGAGGATGAGCTACGAGACACGTCGTGAGAGTAGAGTGACTGACATTTGAACCATTGTTTACTTGCGTGCTTTGAGGAGTGAGAGAGAGAGAGGAAGTCGATGACGAGGGAGCGGGAGAGAAGTCCGAATCCGACGAAGTCCGAAAACGCATTGAGTTTCGCAAGCAAGTCTGCTTCGAGCTTGGATTCCCTCGATTCACTTCGATGTCGCGAGAAGTTGTGGAAGTGAAAGATAGAGGCGAATGAAGGTTTCGACAGAGCGGGGCTGGAAAGAGGAGGAGGAGCGTGCTCTAAGGGTGAATGGAGAGCTCGACTGTCGCTACCCAGCGCGTCAGCCTTAGCAGAACACGGTACAATATTTAGAGCGAGTAGTTGAAAGGAGGAAAGCGAAAGTTGTGCGACGCGAAGAGGACACGAAAAGCAAAGTTTCAACTTTTGACCTCTCGCCTCCTCCTCGACTTCTCCAGGAAGAGGTAGAACACACAGTGAGTATCACCTACCACACTCTCTATACCCTCAGCATCTATCGGTGCGCCTCCTGAGTCTCTCCTTCGCCCCCCGAACGGTTTCATTCAACTCGATCTGACTTCCCTCTCTCTCTCCCCAGCTCCCTTTCGAACAGCGTATGAAGCTTACGTTAAACCCACCATCAAGTCACCTAACGCCGTCAACCCTCCACACTCATCTGATCCCTCCTCCGAAACTCCCTACGAATCGACAACTGCCGAAACTTCCTCCGTCGTTCACGAAAGCGAAAAAGGCCCTCAATGAAGTCGGACTCGGTCTCCCGAACCTACTAGCAGCGGACAAGGCGTTGTGGTGGCAGTTCGCGATCGAGGAGGTCGAATGGAATCTCGAATTGGAACAAGCTATCGTGAAATTGAGAGATGGAACAGAGGAGAAATGGGACCTCACTACGGGAGGAGTTACATCGAAGGAGGTCGTGATGGATACAGGCGAAGAAGAAGAAGACGAACTCATGTCGCAAGAACCCCCGAAAGAACCGAAACCATCCTCTTCTTCTTCGTCGTCGTTCAAATCTCGTTGGTCGCCTGAAATCGTCCTCGCTCAACTTCACGACTTCTCCCTCGAGCTTCGATCCGCCTACGAAGATATCACGGCTTCATCTTTCGTCGATTCGACCGTTCCGAGGCTCTCGAACGAAGGAGATTATCAGAAACTCCTGTCACTTTCGGCGGAACCTGCTCTCGAACTCCCGGAGGAATGGACTCGAGGAACGTCTAGCTACTCTCATCTCGTCGACGAGAACTCACTCGATAGAGATGTACACGATCAATCGGATGAAAGAGGAGAACTTGAATCACAACCTCGACACGGACAGTTCAAATCTCGTCGACGTCCGACTCGACTCTCTTCTTTCTTCGACGACGACCCTTTTTCTACCTCGTCCTCTCCTCCTCGATCTCACGACTACCTCTCCCTCGTACACCTCTTGACTCGAATCCGAACCTATCTCCTCGATCTTCTCCCTTTGACGATCTACCCTCGATTGAAGGAAAACGTCGGTCCGAATTACACCCTCTGGAGTATCGATGGCGCGACTTCGTGGTGTAGGAGACGAGCGATCGAAAGGGGTCGTGAAGTTGGAATCATCATTCTCGAACTGTTGGAAGACGAACCTGAAGCAATTCTCGAATCGAATACCCTCTTGTCCGACGACGGCGACTACGAGCTCACTTCAGTCGAGTCTTCGGAAGGATTCGTCGAAGAGAGTGAAGGGGAAGAGAGTTGGGGGATCGAGATTCGAGAATCGAGAGGAGGAGGAAGAGGTCGAAAAGGTGAAGATTCCTCGGATCAATGGAACGATTTCCTCAAGATGGATAAGCAGAGGAACGATAACCCACTCGATAGTATGAGGGAAGATTTCGGGTTGAGGTGTTGGGCCGAAGATGCGATCGAAAGGCAGAGAGCGTTCGAAAGGGAACAATGTTTGAGGAAACCCGAGAAACCGTTCTGGTTGATCGAACCGGAACCTTGGGAAGTTTCAATGTCGCTCGAACAGGAGGAGAGTTCCGATTTTGACGAACCGTTCAGGAATGTCAAGACAAAACTTTCGACTCCTTTCCAATTACCTCGAACTCTCACGGCGACACGATTCGATTCTCCGTCTCCTTCTCCTCGTCCACCTCTCACCTCCCCTCCTCGAGGTGATTCTCCAGATGACGTGACGTTCCTTTCCCTCCCCGAACTCAGTCCCTCCGCGTCCTCGTCCTCATCTTCCGATTACGATCCCGTTTCCGATCCTTCTTCCGAACCCGAATCAATCACGAATTCCAACTTCTTCTACCCTGAGAACTACCTAGGAGAAGACTTCTTACCGAAGAAATTACCGAAGGCGGTCGTTACGGCGAGTTCTACGAGAGGAAAAGAGATGGAACGAGCTCGGGCGCTCCTCCATGCGAAATTGAACGAGATTGCCGGAGTACGTCCCTCGTCGTCTCATCCCCTCCGACGATAATGTGCTGATGTAACGATCGGGATCGTCTAGCTTGAGAAGAAGATGATCGAGTTGCAAGAGTTTTCAGCTGAAGAATTGGGAGATTATGAGGAAAGTCTGGATCAACAACGTCGTGAGTCTCCCTCTCTCTTACTGACACTCACTCACTCATACTCACGACCCGGGTGGACGAGTCGATAGAAATCAAAGAAAAGTACTCACGATCGAATTCTGGACTTCGTTCCCCTGGTGCATCCTCAACTTCTCCTCCTCCAACTCCTCGTCGCAAGACTACCCTTCCCCTCAAAGCTCAACCTCTTCGTCATCAAACTGCCGACAACGTCTTGAGTGGAAGGATCGCTCAAGCTCTCGAGAACCTCCAACAACCTCGAGGAGGTTCCGCCGCGAGAAACCGAAACTCTTCGACTGTTCTCCAAAATATCTTCACCTCACATGAGCAACACGGAGGCGGTAAGAAGAGGAAAGTTTTGTCGACTCCGAAACCGAGGAAACGACAAAAGGTCAATTTGGAAGCGCTTGATAAAGTGACGGCTTTGGAAAGGAGGATTCGTCGAGATTCGTCGACTGGCAGACAAGGACAAGGACAAGGAGGAGGTGGAGGAACTGGGAAGAGACGAGGATCATCGGCGTTGTCGGAGAAGAAGGCGAAAGCGAATGGAGGGAAAGTAGCTGTTGGAGGAACGAAAAGGTTGAAAAAAGGAAAACAACTCAGAAGGGAGGATTCACACCTCGAACTCGAACCGATCACTTCTCCATCTAGGATCCCAGTCTCGGATGCGACGAATCATACTCCAAGCGCTGCGAGACTTTCGCTACTCGAACTCGCTCAACGCCGTCCACCTCCTCCCGTCGTCGTTCAGGAAGATCTCCCTCTTCCTCCTTCTCTTGCTCACGACGATACGACGATGGAATCGAGTCTTTCATATGTCGAAGTGGAGGAGGAGGAGGAGATTGATGAAGTTTTCAGCTCTCATTCGAAAACGTTCGCCGAATTGGAAATGGAAGATGAACTCACCGACACGGATGAAGAGTTTGAACCTGTCGAGATCGATCTCGACGACGCCGACTTCGGAGGCACCCGAGTAGTAGCTACACCTCCTGCCGGTTCAACTTTCCCTCGACCGACTCCATCTTTCGATTCTTCCCTCCCATTCCCTGAACCTGCTCGTCAACCCTCTTCGATCGGCACTTTCCCGCTCTCGGCTACTCGTCACGAACCTTCTCCGCCTGTTCAACCTGTGGCTTCGTCCTCTGCTCCCAATCCACCTTCAACGACGCTTCCAAAGCTCGTCCCCTCTTTCCCCTTTTCGCTCCCGAGTTTCCGTCGTTCGCCTTTCGCAGTTCCACAAATCGATACGAGTCCGACGACGACGTCGCCTTTCTTCAGGTCTGGGCAGTCGAGTTCAGCGCCTTCATCGCCGATGAAATTGAACGGAAGTGTTTCGAAAAGGTCGGGGTTGATTGCCGGAGCAGGAGTTGGAGCGAACGAAGCGAGTGACTCTGCGGAAGAGGGAGAAGGAATGGATCAAGACGAATTGGAACCGAAGCGAGCCTGAGATCACCGGATTTGAGAAAATGAAAACGAAATGTATCGATAGGAATAGGAATCAATCGGGTGAGCCTCAACCCTCATCTTGCGTTCCCCAGCAGCGATTAAATTTGACCTCCTTCTGAGCAACTTGATCAGTAACGCAAAACCCGAGCTTGATCGGAACGAAAAACCTCCCGCCTCTCTCCTTCTGTCAACCTGTTCAAGTTCCCAAGTCTCCTCAGTACGAAAAGGAATAGCACACACCGTCGTAACCGACAGCAACTTTTCACGAACCCTTTCTACCCTTCTGCTGATTCAGTATGTAACTGTAAACGATTTTCGATTTTCGACTGGTCAGTCGTGTTGATTCGACGAGCTGGAAGCCTTGCGAGAGAGAGAGAGAGACGGGGAGTGTCCAGTAATGATGACGCATCGCCGAGTGGTCGGAACGTGTAAGAATGGAGTCGAGGAGGAGAGCTCTGGAGAAAACCTTGGGGACGAGAGGTTTCTTATTTGGGATGCCGTCGCGAGAGCTTTCTTGCTCTGTAGCCACTGAGAACGATTCAGTTCTTCACGGCTGTCGGAGGTTGCGAGGCTCGCCAGTTCCGACTGGAATAAGTGAAATTAAACCAAGCGAGGCGAGCGAAAACTGGAATTTTTAAGAGCGAAAAGTCGATTCCGGCCAATCAACGACTCGGATTCGAACCCCGGCCGACTCGTCTGGAGACCCGCGCTACGTCAGCACCCTCAGTTTTTTTTCTCTTCTCTCGAAGTCGAATGCGTGTCGTTTTCGAGGGTCGTTCATTTTCTCTCTTCTTCTCTTCTCTGCTCTCCCCCATCTTTCAGCTCTCCGTCCTCGCTTCCAACTAGGTGAGCTACAACTCTACAATCTCAGGCTACAGCTCATAGCTGCCTCGCGCCAAGTTAGCTGACCGATGATTTCCGTCTTCTTCCACGAACAGACAAGCAGGTTCCTTCGTCTCTTTTCTCCTTCCAACTACTTCAATACAATAAACACCTATCGATAATGTCTGGATTCCGATCTGCCGTTTCTTCTTTCGGAGCTGCCGACTCTGCTCGTCCTTCTCCCACCGCTTCCCCTTGGGACACTCCCCTCGCTACTCCCTTCGATTCTCCCGCTACTACCCCCGGAGCTTCCCCTCTCGTTCATGCTCACAACAAGAACAAGATCCCGAAAGCGGAAGACATTCACATGATCCTCTCAGATGGTCAGTCTTATCTCCCTCTCTTCTGTGAAGAACCGGAAACTGACTAGCCTGTGATATTAACAGTTGATGGTACTCTCTTCACCGACAAGCACGAGCTTCACCCTACGACTCGTGATGCGATTCACTACATTCGCAAAACTCGTCCTGAAATCCCCATCATCCCTGTCACTGGAAAGCAACTTCCTTCCTGCGGGTGAGTGTCGAATGAGCTAGATTAAGCTCCGTGAAAGGTGCTGATTGTAGAATCTCGAATGCTCCAGTGATCTCGTTCAACAATTAAACATTGAAGAATTCCCCGCCGCTTGCCTTCACGGAGCCATCATCTACGACAAGGACCGCAACATCGAACAAGCTATGGCTCTCGAACCTCACTTCGTCCGAGACGTCTCCCGATTGATGCGCAAGCACAACAAGTCGACTTTCCTTTACGTCGCTGATTCCGTCGCAATGGTCACGAAGGAGGAGAACGGCTCGCAAGATTGGGAGCAAGTCACTCGTGGATTCGACCCTTGTGTCACTGACGAGCGTGAATCCGACTTCATGCAGCAAGTTCTCAAGGGAAAGGCAAAGATCGGAAAAGTGAGTTTTCACAATCTCTTCCTCTTTTCTTCCGTGATTGACGCATATTTCCTCATGTTAGATGTTCCTTCCCATGGACGAGAACGTCGTTCCTGAATACATCGAACTCATCGAGAAATCGTTCCCCGGAGTCGCCTTCAAAATCACCCGTGCTCTTCCTTACATTATCGAGATCGTAGCTGAAGGTGTCGACAAGTCGGCCGCCCTCGCTTTCTTCTGCGCCAAGTTCAACATCAAGCCCCAAAATGTCATCACCTTCGGAGATGGTGAGAACGAGTGAGTTTTCTCTTTCCTGTTCTTACGCACTAAAAAGCCGAAAACTCACTCTTTGTTCTTGTACTTTCCAGCTGCGGTATGTTCGAAGCTTCTGGATACTCGGTTCACATGGCCAACGCTATGGCTAAGCCCCGTGCGACCGCCAAGTACGGAACTGCCTCGAACAAGTTAGTCCTCTTTCCTCTTCTTCTGCCAAAAGAGTCGATTTACTGACTATGTCTTTTACTTTCCACAGCGAGGGAGGTGTAGGACAATTCCTCGACAAGATCTTCCGACCCGAAGTCGCCAAGCCCGATGCTGGACTCGACGTCGAACACCTCAAACAACTCGACCGATCCCTCGCGGCTTCTTCCCCTCTCGCTTCCGGTGTTTACCCTTAAATCGAAGAGAAGGAGAATTCATCCATACCTGTACATAGTCCAACCCTCCCTCTCGTTATATCCCCTCTCGCTTTCATCCCATTCGCCTCTATTCCAAAAAGTGAAAACTTTTATTCTTCGCATGGCCTCGTGTTTACTAGATAGACTTTTCCCTCTTGATTTTTACTCTTTGCGAAATCGCACTGGTTGTTGTCGCATTTCATCAGTAGTGTCCGCTTGAGAGAGCGAGCGGTGAAGAGGAGAGAACTGTTTGCCGACGGTCCGCTAAATTGCGATGTGGTCGCGAGGATCAGCGCCTCTTTCTTCTTCCTTCTTCCTCACACTTTCCAACACGCAAACACCTCGACGTAGAACGGACGCAATCAACCGCAAAAGGCTCTCGACAGGGAGCAGGAATCGTTCAATTTAGATCAACTTCTCGGTGCACCCGTCAACGCGCTCTCATCATCACTCAATCGCGTCTTGAACCCTCAGCACATTTTCGAAGGAATTCATAGTCACCCCCCAGTACCCGACTCGGCCTCTCGTTCCCCTTCCTCCTCCTTTCCCTTCCCCACTCTTCCTCTCCGTCTCTCCCTCTCTCAGAAGAATGTTGAACCGAGAATCTCTCCTCTTCTCGCCAACCCGAGAAGGCGTACCCTCATCGGACGACAATTTCTATGCGAGTGATATCCTGGCGGGACAAGAAGCGTTGGAACAAGAAGCGAGGGAAACTCTACCGTTCGAGTTCAAGGAATGCACGTACGATTTGGGATACATTCGTCAACCGTTGTATGCGTGTTTGACTTGTTTGAATCATGGAGCTGTGTGTGCGGCCTGCTCGATCGCTTGTCATGGGTGAGTTTCACTTTCAGTTTTTCGATTTCGTTTTCTCGGATTCTCGTTTGCTTGCGGATCCTCCAAAGTCCCTTATCTGGCAGAATCGAATACTTCTGAGCATACGCTGACGAACATGCTGAAATGGTGAGGATAGTGAACACGAGCTAGTCGAACTGTTCAACCGTCGAGTGAGTTTTCTCTTCCTAAACTTCATCGCGAAACTCGAGTCCCATTGCGAACAGCAGCTAACTCCATCTCACTATGTGATAGCACTTCCGATGTGATTGTGGGACCGAAAAGATGGGAGCTGGAAGCTGTTGTTCGATCTCTCCTCGGGAAGATTTACCAGTGAATTCGGAAAACAAGTACGATGCGAATTTCAGGGGACAGTTCTGTTTTTGCGGTCAACCTTACGATCCTCATACCGAAACGTGAGTCCTATCCAAACGCTCTCGAACCCTCCGCGCGAGCACGAGAGCTAACATCGCGTTGTTCGAGAGTTTCGCAGAGATTCGATGTATCAATGTCTAGTCTGCGAAGATTGGATCCATCACAAATGTCTCTTCGGCACCCATAGCGACGACAACGCGGCCCCTCTCTCGGAAGACGACTTCGATATGGTCATCTGCGAACGATGCGTGAAAGGGAACGAAGGAGTGAGGAGAATCGCAGAGCGGTACGCGGGGAGGGATCATTCGGGAGTCATGTTGATCGACAAGGAGGAGAGGGTGTTGGGAGTGACTAAGGAGTTCTTGGAGTCGAGGGAGAACGATGCGGGAGAATTAGGATCGGATAAAGAGGATGAAAATGGGAACGAGACGATGTTGGCGCCTAATGTAATTAATGGAGGCGGATCAGGGGCGACAGAGGAGGAACAGAAGGTTGAAGCGCAACAGAGTGAGGCAACAGAGTCGAAGAGGGAGGCAGAAGGAGAAACTGAAGATGAGCGAGCGACGAAGAAGATGAAACTGGACGGATCTTCTCCCCCCTCGTCCCAACCTTCCCTCCAGCCTACTCAGTCCACCTCCACATCGTCCGATATCCCGTCGACTTCCTCAACAGCGGCCACTTCTCAACCGGAACCGGAATCCAGCAGCTCGACTTCGTGCACTGCTCCCTCGATTCTGCCTTCGGACGATACGCCTCTTCGCAAGCTCGAGCGAGAGGGCGGGAGGGTGAATGTTTTTCTCGCGAATGACTGGCAATCACTTTGGTGTCGCTGTCAAGCTGTGAGCTCTTCAGTTCCTGTTTGTTTCGCGCTCTTGACTTGCGCTGATTAACGATATGGGTGGAGACAGTGCCTACCCATGTTCTACGATTTCCCTTACTTGTTGGAAGAGGAGGAAGAGTACGCCCCTCCAGAAGATGAACAAGCTCGTGAGTCGTTCCCGCTTTCTCTCCAGCACCAAGCTACCAATACTGACACGGCCTTGTTGCTTTTCGCTAGACAAATCCACCTTCGATCTCGGCATGGATCACCTGTTGAACAAGATGCCTCGTGCTCAAGCGCTTGATTCGATTCGAGCATTCTCCGGTCTGAGGTACGTCTTTCTGTTCGCTCCGCTCGAAGTGGTCTCGCCCTGACTCTCGATACATCTATCAGTGATCGCATCAAAGATTACTTGCGACCGCTGGCGGATTCTGGCGTGTCGATCACGAAAGAACACATCGAGTCTTTCTTCGCGGAGGAACGGGAACGAAACTCTGCTGGACAGAGGTGATCGGTGGGAACGATGCTCTCTTCTATCGCTCGTAGTATCGTCATTGTTGAATAGGGAACATTGCGATGCACGTTGAGTCGTTTATCGATCCTCCTCGCCCGGAGATTTCGAATTCTCATCTCCAATTCGCGACGTCCTCGTCTCGCTCCACGGTCTCTCAGACGCTGGCGAGACCGTTCGGGTTTTCACACGCTACGTCTGCTGTTCAGACTGGACATCACAAGCTATCGATGATGTCCGGTACCGATTTCAACTCACTGAGCTTCGGCCCGGAGTTCTCGCTTCGCACGATGTCCGCTCGTCCCTTCCTTCAGATCAGACGAAGCATAGTGCGATGTGTCGTGCATGGTGGGTACTACTCCCGCTCGGCACATCCTCTAAAAACCCTGACTTGCCGGATTCTTCCTTGCGAAAGTTTGTGCGATCCTCGTTTGTCTCATGCTCTCTCGCACTCTTCTTCGATCTCGCTCAGCTCTTACTAGATCGTTCTCTACTACTACTCAGTGCGTTCCTGCTTCCCTCTTATATGCCCGATGACGTTAACTCACCTCCATTCGGCTTTCATCTCCCTTACTCTCTGCCTCCTTCGGAACAGGTTGAACATGCGCGTTATTCCTGTACCTTGCCGAGTGAGCTTCCTACTCACACTACCCAGGTAGTCCGAGTCGCTGATCCGCTCCTCCGGTCTCTCCCCACTTCTTGCTAACAGTCTGACAACTACCAATACTTGATCATTGACGAAGCTGTGAGCCTCTCATTGAGCCTCCGAATGCCCTTCAAAGCCGCTCACTCAAAACTGTATCGTGATAGACGCAAAAAACCGCGATTGTCGACCCTTACACTCCCTCGAAACTCGAGACTGCGGCAGAGAAGGAAGAAGTACAGATCGGAGAGTTCTTGTTGACGACTCATGGGCATCACGATCATGCAGGGTGCGTCTAGTTCCGAGTCATCCCAGAGTTGTCCCGGAGCTGATTTTGAGGTGATGTCGCCCAGAGGAAACGAAGAGGTGGTCAAGAAGTAAGCGCTCTTCTGCTCAGTCGTCGGAGTATCGATTGAGTGACAGTATCGTTTCCAGGTATCCGAGAATCAAGGTCTATGCTGGAGGAGCAAACGTTTCTGCCGTAACTGATGTCGTTAGTCGAGTCTCTCTCTCCCATCCTGTCTCGTCGCCTATAACCTGCCGACCATGAGCTCATCCCTGTCTTCCCTGACTCCTCAGCTTAAACACAACGACAAGTTTAAGATTGGAAACCTCGATGTTACAGCTTTGTTCACTCCTTGCCAGTCAGTTTCTCTGCCTGTCTGCACACGAGGGAAATTATCTGAGCTCACTGACACCCATCGCGTATCATACAGTACTCAAGATCATATCTGCTACTTTGTGGAAGACAAGGAAAAGAACCAACGAGCAGTTTTCACTGGGTGAGATTCCGGTCGCCTTCAGATTCTCCTCCTCGAGGCTGATGTCGGTTCCGTTTTCCACGACAGGGATACGTTATTCGTCTCGGGTTGTGGTCGATTCTTCGAAGGAGAACCCCAAGAGATGCACGTAGCTCTCAACGAGAAACTCGCTTCTCTCCCTGACGACACTGTCACCTACGTCGGCCACGAATACACAGCATCCAACGTCGCGTTCTCGAAGAAGATTGAACCTGATAACGAAGCGATTCAGAAATTGGAACAATACTGCAAGGAGAATGAAGTCACGACGGGGAAATTCACGATTGGAGACGAGAAGAAACATAACGTTTTCATGAGGACCGATCAACCCACTGTACAAAGTGAGTCCTCTCCTTCCGTCTCGCGAGAGTATGAACGCTGATTACCGTTCGTGACTCACATCAGAGGCGACGAATACTTCGGATCCGATCAAAGCGATGGGAGTTCTTCGTGAAATGAAGGTCTGTCTTGCCTCGCGTTTGCTCTCATGATCTCCACTGACTCTGATTCGTCTCTTCTCCGCAGAACAAAGGTTGAGCGTGATCATCGTCTGCTGCAATAATGTCAATATCACGCTGTTTTCTCTTTTTGAATCGACTGCGCTATCCGGACTCGAGCGAGAGACTCTCTCAGCGCGAGAACCTGAACCTGTTAGAGAGAAAGAGAGGAGAGAGAGTACTACTATTAACATTCCTTAATCCAAATCAAACTGTAGTCAAGCGAGTATTCCTATTTGTTCCATTCATTGTCAAGCGATTCCAAGTACTATTTCTTTTCACTCCTTTCCACCTTTCCTCTCAAGTTCTTGTTTCGTAGCTCCGAGTTCTCCCTGAATCTGATCGAGTGAAGATTCAAGAGTTTTGTGCGAACTGAAATCAAAGCGCAAATCAGCAACGAGAATCGATCAAGGAGTGATGCAATAGAATTGGCGGAACTCACAGATTCGCTTCGTTGAGGTCGGTTTCAATTGCTTGCACGCGAGCTTGAAGTTGCAAAATCGAGGTGTTCTTGTCTACGAGAGCGTTCTTGACGTCTTCGATAGCTTTTGGAAGTTGTGCAAAAGTCGTCGGAACGTGACCACCTCCCGATGCGACGACGAGGTCACTGTGAACCAACAGAGGCGCTAAAAGTCAGCTCGAGTGAGAGAGCTTCGCAGGCTTCGATTCACTCACGCGATCGCTTCGATGAATCCTTGCTCGTTCGAAAGCTTCGAGACTTGATGAGATTGACGAACGACGTCGTTGACTTTGACCGACAAGAGTTCGAGGGTTTCTTCGAGAGTCGAGGGTGGAGTCGAAGGAGCAGGCGAATCTTTGCTAGGAGGCACGAGGACCTCGAGGAGGTTGCGAGCGAGAGCGAGTGAACGTTCTCGTTCGTTGTTTCGTTGGACGAGAATGAGGTGACGAGTCTTGAAGTCGTCGACGAGGGATTTTGCAGAAGGACCGTCGACAAACGGGATCTTGCACGAGATCGCCGCGTTGACGAGGTCGAGTTGAAGGGACTCGAGAGAGCTAGGCAAATGAGGCCAGACCTAGTCAGTATCGTCCAGAACGAAAGCTGGGAGGGACGAGCTCACTTTTTGACTGTTTGCACTTCTTCACCCCTCGCGCCATACTCCTTCGCATGCTCTTCGCGTTCATTCTTGATTTCTTCTTCAACTTGACGAAGATCCTCTTGAGCGATACGGAGACTTTCTTCGAGGCGAGTGTTCGAGAGGGCGTTAGCTTTTTCTCCATATTCGAGTTCGACTTTGGCCGCAGTGACTTGTTCGAGAAGACTACGACACCGAGCGTCAGAAACTGCCTCAAGGCACATTGAAGAGAGCGGAAGAGACAGGAGCTCACGTTCGGTTTTGGGAGAGCATCGTTTGCAATTGAGTGACTTCGGACGAAAGTGCTTCGAAATCAGCGTCTCGGAGTTCGAGTTGTTGTGCGAGAGTCTCCTTCTCGGTCTCGAGATCGGAAATGTCGTGAGTGAGTGCCGTGCTAGAAGAGGTGAAACCATTGAGAGATGAGAATCGTCAAAACGAATTGCGAAGTGAGAGAAGCGAAATGATCGAGCTTACATTGTTTGTTGATCCGCTTGAAGTAGTTTCGTATCGCTGTGAAAGATTCGCCAACCTCGGTGAGCAACTCGTCGCTAGCTGAGATGAGAGGAAAGATTGACTTACTTGAGTGGATTTCCCGTTCCACCTTGACCTCCTTTCTTCATCTCCTCTACTTGTTGTTGACATTCTTCCAGCTTCCTGCGTAGTTCCGCTTTGTCTTCAGTAGCGTCGTTGCGTTCTCGTACGAGTTCGTCGCGAATCGACTTGAGCTTGACGATTTCTTCTTTCGCTGCCGTGAGCTCCTGAAGCGACTTGGTATCGACGGTAGGAGGTTGACTTTTCGCACGAGGTGCAACTCTGAGACAGAATCGATGAGTGGATTGTCAGCTCTTCTCGAAACTGACAGAGGAAGGCGAAACGAGAAGATCTCACTTTTGAAGCAATTTCGCGAAATGCTTGACTGGGTGAGGTTTGACGAACGTAGGCGTCTTTTGATCGTCTCCTTCTACTTCGATGTCGACGAGAGTCTGGTCATCGAGTTCCATGTCCTGCTCTTCCCCATCTTTCTCAGCTTGCTTGATCTCGCGACGACGTTGAGTAATCTTGCTGCCGGACGGTCGAGAGTTGACATCTTTGACTTTGCTACCTCCTGCTACTGCTCCTCCAGCTCCTCCGGAAACGACGAGAGAAAGGCGAGTCTCTGGCGAGGAAAGTTGAGCGAGAGTGATGGGAGGGTTTCCCTCTTCCGAAGGGGATCCGTCGTGGCGAGGTAGACTAGGGGGAGAGACTTGGTGAGAGAAGCGGGAAGGAGGAGGTTCGGGTCGGCTCGCGAGAAGCTTTGGCGGAATTTGATCTTGGTGTTCTTGTTCATCTTCCTCCAACTCGCTCAATTCTCCAGAGTCATCGGGACCTTTCGCCTCGGGTTTCTGTGCGCTGGGGACATTCTGGTTCTTCTTCTTCGCCATGACTCGCTCCATGAGTGGGGCGGCGTCCTCTTCTCCATCTGATCCGTTCTCATTCTCGTTCAATTCTTCATCGTTCAATTCCGCATCCGAATCAACCTTGCCGCCAGAGATCGTTTCTTCGAGTTCACGAATCTTCTTGATGAGGTCGACTCGTTTGAGTCCGGAGATACCAGGTCCGGCAGGTCCAGTGCGACGGCGAGGTTTCTTCTTCGGTTCGATTTCTTGTCCGGATCCGTTGTTCTCCTTTCCTCCCTCCTTCGTGGCCTTTCCGGAACCATCTCCGGCTGGTTCTTCGACGACGACTTTCGACTTCTTCGCAGGTCGCCAGCACCTTTCGTCGCTCGTTTCTTTCCTTTTCCTCCTTCAGCTTCTTCTTCGTTCTCCTCGGCCTCGTCACTCGCTTGCTTCTCCTTTCCTTTCACGACCTTGGTCTTGACTTCGGGGGTTTGACGTGGAGCGGGAGAACCCGAAGAAGGACCAGCTTTGCTCGCAGCTTGAGATTTCGACGAAGACGGTTTCGGAGTCTCGACGAATCCGGGTTTGACTCCACGTGCGAGGTATTGAGCGGCAGCTTGTTCATCGTCTTGAGCGTCTACCATCTAACGTCGTTCGGCGAGGTCTGTCAGCTATCGATCCCATCTTTATGCGCCTCTCTCTCGCATGGAAAAGAGAAGAAAGAACTCAACTTGTTTCTGTTTCCAACTTTCGATTCCTTTCATTGCATCTTCCGAGATCTTGTTGATCGGTCCACTCGTGTGTACGAGAGCTCCATGTTCGTTGAGGGCCGTTTTCGCGGCTTTGAGAGCTGATTCAGTGAGTTGAGTGAACGCCTCTGGGTGTCGCTCTTTCGCTGTAGAACGCGATCGTGTAGTTGTCAGCACTCCCATCCAGTATTCCTACCGTTCGAGGGAGGAGAAGAGGGGAGGTGGCTCACCAATCTTGAAGACGAGGTCAATTCGAGATCCCTTCCCGCTCTTGATCTGCAACGAGTAGCTAGCTGCCAACAGTTTGTCCTGATGTGGTATCGTGTTCACTTGTGAGGTTGACATGGGTCGGTAAGTAGGTAGAAAGAGAGTGGAAGATGAAGAGAGAGAGAAGAGAAAGAGAGCGCGCTGCAGGAATTGGAGCTTTTCGAAGGTCAAACTTCTCCACCTCTTCCTTCGACTTGTTTGCTTGGAATCTGTAGAGAGTACGATAGATGAGCGTGATAGTACAAGCGAGCGAGAGGAAAACGTCACCGCGGATCTCTACCGGACTTCTCTCTCAATTGAGGAGGGGGTCGAGCGTTTTGCGGGAACTCTAAGGGGAGACAAAGTGAGAGAGAGAGCGAGAGTTTGCGACGTTACAAAACAAGAAAAGACCAGAGAGAGGGGAGAGAGAGCGAGTGGAGTGTCTGTATAGAATGTAGTAAAAAAGAGAGCGGAAGCTGAGAACGAGAGGGGAGAAGGGGGAACAGATTGAAAAAACGAAAAGAGAAATCTAACTACGCAACCTTTTACTCGACGGTGACGGATTTCGCAAGGTTACGAGGCATGTCGACGTTCGTACCTTTACTGACGGCGATGTGGTACGAAAGGAGTTGAAGAGGGATAATGTTGAGGAGACCTTGGAGGGCATCGACCGTCTTCGGGACTCGGATAACGTGACGAGAGTCGTCGATCGAAGTGTCCGTATCGTTTGCGATGATGATCGGTGCACCTGATAGCGGGGGAGGTGAAGTCAGTCGGAGTAGACGAATGGAAGAGAGGTTCGCAACTCACCTTTACGAGCGATGACTTGTTCGAGAGCAGATCGAACCTTGGGGTAGATCGAGTCTTGAGTCATGACGAGGATTACGGGCATACTAGTGAAGCGCAAAGTGTCGAGTCAGTGTCAACAGAAACAGGAAACAGAAAACCCGGAAAAAAAAACTTCAACTTGCGTTTCGTCGATGAGCGCCAACGGCCCGTGTTTGAGTTCACCCGCTAAGATTCCCTCCGAATGCATATAGGTCAGTTCCTACAAGTCGAATGCATATATGTCAGTCTCACGTGCTCGAACCAGGCTCGAGCAGAAGTGCATGTAAGTTAGTCGCTGAGCTCGGTGGTCAAATTCCTCCGGTCAAGCTTCTCTCGTCCCCACCCCCTCAGCTCTTCCACTCACATTCCATCCCCAATACGTTGCCTCTCGCCTCCGTGCCGAACCCCCCATCTTCACTACCTCGCAGTACGGAAGAAGGAAAGACACCGAAAGAAAGAAAACTCACCTTGATCTTGAGGGCCGCTTCGAGGCACGTAGCGTGTTGGTATCCTCGTCCCATGATCAAGAGCGAGGTTTGTTGAGCGAGCATAGGGGCGAGAGCTTGGAATTCACGATCGGCAAGGAGGATTTGACGGATTTGACCGGGAAGGTCGTGGAGACCGTCGATGATAGCGTTGCGACGAGGGGCCATCGAAAGTCGATCTTCCGAGAGTTGAACGGCCATCATGACGAGCGCGATGTATTGAGAGGTGTAAGCCTTGGTCGAAGCGACTCCGATTTCGGGACCGGCGTTGACGTGAATACCGCAGTGAGATTCGCGAGAAATCGTAGAACCGACAACGTTGACAACTCCGACGTTCAAAGCACCACGTTCGAGACAGTATCGCATCGCGAGGATCGTGTCGGCAGTTTCTCCAGATTGAGAGACGAAAACGCAAACGTCGTCTCGGAAGATGGGGGTCTTGCGGTCGAGGAAGTCGGAGGCGAGTTCGACCGAGACAGGGATCTCGGTAAGTTCTTCAAAGATCGAACGAGTCTACGATCAAGGTGAAAGTCAGCGAGAGAACAGGAAAGAAAACGGAAGAAGCCTACAGCCAAACACGAGTGGTACGAGGTACCGCAAGCGACGAATACCATTCGTCGACATCTTCGGATAACGTTGAGGTATGCCTTGAGACCTCCGAGCGTGACGGCGTGAGTGTCAAAGTTGACTCGTCCTCGCATCGTGTTGACGACCGATTCAGGTTGTTCGTAGATCTCTTTCTGCATAAAGTGGTCGAATTGTCCCTTCATGATGGCGGCGAGTTCGATTTCGAGAGTTTCAATCGCACGGATCGTCGAGACGGTTCCATCGTCGCGACGGAGACGGTGAATGTGGAATTCTGCGCCAACAGATCGGATCAGTTTCGTCTCGTCGAGTACTGCTAGCAGGGATGACTCACCTCCTTCAGCGATGTGAGCGATATCGTCATCTTCAAGGTAGAGAACTCGCTTCGTGTGTTCAACGATGGCCGAAGCGTCGGAAGCAATGAAGAATTCGATAGGTTGGGGCATACCGTCGTCGCTCAAGAAAGCCCTCGATTGACTCCTGACGAGTTTACCTTGAGCGGCAGCGGAAGGAACGTTGAGGAGACCAGATCCGGCGCCGTTCGGGTTGGGAGCATCGGCAACAGCCTCGTCGGCGGCTCCAGCGAATTCGACATCGACGAAGTCAACCTTGAGCTTCCTCTCGGTCTTGACTCCGATGAGAACGGGCGATCCACGACGAGCGATGACGACCTCGTCGGGGTAGTGAACCGATTTGAAAACGAATGCGAAAGCTCCCTCCTGTACACCGAAGAGGGAGTGAGTAGGCAAAACATCGACTGGCTGACATAGACAAGACGTACGAGTTCCATGATGACACTCTTGATAAGGGAAGTGAAGGAGATTTGTTTGCCCTTTTGCGAGTCGTAGAGGTATTTCGCGAGAACGGCGGCAACTTCGGTATCGGTATCGGTTTGGAACTTGTATCCTCGCTTCTCGAGGACGAGACGAAGTTCCTTGTCTACAGAGACCATCAAAAGGTTAGCTCGAGCACAACCGAGAAGGAAAAGCAAGAGAAGGAAAGCAAAACTGACAGTTGGTAATGATACCATTGTGGACGACAGTGAACTCCTTCAGGGGGTCACTCATGTGAGGGTGACAGTTGGTAGTCGAAGGAACACCGTGAGTAGCCCATCTGGTCGCTCAAGCAGGTCAGCCTCCGCTGAAAGCAATACGAGTTTAGAGAGAAGAAAGCATTTTACCGAGTGTGAGCAATCGAAGTTTGACTAAGGAAGTTCTTTCCCATATCAACCGAAGCACCATCGACGATTTCCTTCAGCGAAGAGACCTTTCCAACAGACTTGTAGATGAGAGGTTGTCCAGGTTCGTCTCCCTCGACTTCGAGTCCTGCCGAGTCGTAACCTCGGTATTCCATACGTTGGAGACCAGCAAGAAGGGTGTCGAGAACGAAACGGCGATCCTAATAGAGACGAAACAGGTGAGATAACTCGAGGTTGGTTGAAAGAAAGTGAAAACTCACCCGTTCGCAAAGGAAGGAAGCGTAGGCAAAGATACCGCACCTGTTCAACGCAGAATCGTCAGCTACTGTTCACAACGAACTGCTAGCTAGGACCTACATAGTAACGAGAGATCTGCGTGAAAGGGAGAGGAAGAAACGCGAATCGACGTGGTCAGCGAATTCTGGTCAACTCGTCTCGAAAAGTATTGGAGACCAAGTGCAGCAATAACGGTATCCGCTCGTTACCCAATGCCTAAGTGTTCTTCCGGACTCAAGTACAGAACGAGGGCCCTCCCCGTTTCTGCTCACTCCCCGCGTCCATCTGCCGAACGAGTCCCACGAGAGAGTGTATGCTCCAGCTCGTGAATAGTTTACGATGTCTGCCTATCGTTCCAGCTCACTCCTGTCCCAATCTGATACCTAGTCGTCGAGTAATTGATCCTCCCCTCCGACCTAAACCTTTCAAACGCGACCTCCTCGCTCTTTCCTTCCAAGATAAGATACCTTTGCCGTCTTGATCCAACTCAAGCTGCTGTTTTGGCGAATGTCCTTGATCCGACTCGCTCTGGGTAACGAGATCGATCGAATCGAGTTGAGCGACTCCTTTCCAACCCCCTCCCGTCTCGCAGATCCAGACAGATCCACCGGGTTCCGAGTGTCGTAATGTGTCCGCGAATACCGTCCAAGTGAAAGGGATGACTCACGAAAGAGGGGTGGAAGCGGTGTAAGGACAAGAGAGAGAAGAGAAGTGTGAATCACTGGACTCGGAAAAGGGCGAACGAGAGGGTTCGTGCGAGGGAGAAGAATCGAGAGTGGGGTGACTCGTTAACGAAGGTGTGATATGAGAGCGGTGAAATTGAGGGCGAGAGGGTAGGAGAGAGAGAAGGGGGAGAAAGTTATCAAAGGAATTGATTGGGCTCGCGGTCGAAATCAAGATGATTCAACATCTCACCGAGGGCGCGGAGTCGCTTTCTGCTCCTTGCCTACTTGTAGGCTGTCTAATCACCTTCAGAAGCATCTGCCTAGCTCGAAAAACGATGTTCCCTGTTCCAGTCGGCTTGCTTTCCGCTTCGTCGAGGCAATCCGAGTCACTCTCTCTCGGAGTCTCCTTCTGTGGCTAGATCGTACTCAATCTAGCAGATCCGAAGCTCGCAAGTCGCTCCTAATCATGGGAGGAGGGTATCAACACGCGACGTGCCTCGGAGCGGCTTTGAAGATCAAGGTGAGATTTCTTTCTTTCGGTGTCTTTCCTTCTTCCGTACTGCGAGGTAGTGAAGATGGGGGGTTCGGCACGGAGGCGAGAGGCAACGTATTGGGGATGGAATGTGAGTGGAAGAGCTGAGGGGGTGGGGACGAGAGAAGCTTGACCGGAGGAATTTGACCACCGAGCTCAGCGACTAACTTACATGCACTTCTGCTCGAGCCTGGTTCGAGCACGTGAGACTGACATATATGCATTCGACTTGTAGGAACTGACCTATATGCATTCGGAGGGAATCTTAGCGGGTGAACTCAAACACGGGCCGTTGGCGCTCATCGACGAAACGCAAGTTGAAGTTTTTTTTTCCGGGTTTTCTGTTTCCTGTTTCTGTTGGCACTGACTCGACACTTTGCGCTTCACTAGTATGCCCGTAATCCTCGTCATGACTCAAGATTCGATCTATCCCAAGCACTATGCGAACCAAGTGTTGCAAAGTCCTCCGAACGAATCCTACTCTCAATGCGCAACATTTCGGGTCCTTCATCGAGTCGATCCAATCACTCCTTTATCTTGACGAAGAGGACGCCGAGTGAATCACGGCGTGGGGAGTCAGAGCTCCAAGGCGGGAAGCACGTCAGAACGGAGTTTAACAATTTCGTCGAGCTCTGCGCACTGCGTTCTCGCATTGTCACCTTCTCTCGCGATCCTCAACAGGCGTCTTCTTCGGAAGAAGAGGTCGGCACATATCGATACCTTTGCAAGGAGACACAACATAAGAAAGAGGCAAAGGAAGAAAGCTACAGCGAAAATACAAGAATATTTCCCTCTGTCAAAATTACCCATAACAATAAGCCCAGAGACACGCGACGATAGACGATGTCGATTAGAAGTACTGTTGATACATGAGGTCAGCATCTGAGCCATTGAGAGAGCGAGGAAGAGAAAGACTTACGATAATTCCATCATCGTAAGTAATGACCGAATCGTCTTGATTCGCCATGACTTGCAAATACTTCTCTGCTTCCGCCAAACCAAACAAGTCGGAGATAGGTAAATCTCCGTTAAGAGTCTCCATGATTTCTCCCAAGGTGAATTGATCCGTGTCTTTGAACTTGTCGTGTTTTCGAACGGCGGCCAATCGAGATTGGAATAGCTTGAAGCTGTGCACTCGGCGAGATCGAGTTAGTAGAAAGCTCTCGACAGGAAGGAGGGAAAGAAGACTCACCGAGGAGGATCCAATTCATCTGAGGCTTCCGGAGTTTTAGCTTGTTCGACTTGTCGAGCTTGTTCCGCCGCGACTGGAGGAGGAGTGATATCCCTTCCGAGTTCATCCATGGCTTCCATCGCATCTTGATCGTCTTCATCTTCCTCTTGCTCTTCCTCGTCTTGGTTCTCTTGCAAATTCCCTCCCTTCTTCGCTCCTCTCGCCAGATTCGCCCTGGTCGAGCTTCGTTCTTGTCCCGGCATCTCCATCCTTCCTCCTTCTCCACCTTCGTCGTCACTCGAATCGTCGTCGTCTTCCTCCTCGCTCGAACTCTCCTCGTCGCTTCCCTTGTCTCGTCGAGGTTTGTTCTTTCGTTTCTTGTTGAGTTTCCTACGTTTCCCATCTTGAGCAACTCCCTTCTTGTTGACTTTGATCACTTCTTTGTACAAGGCGTATCGGAGGATCGATTCGGCGGCGAGGGCATCAACTTCGAGAACGTCGGGAGATAATCGAGCTTTTGCGTGAGCGGTAGAGAGACGAATGAGGGTTTCGAGGGCTCGAACCGTCATGGGTGAAGTCTGCACGAGAGTTGTTCGAGGTCCTGATCGTCAGCTCGAGCCAAATAGTCATAGTTCGAAAAACTCACTCGTTTCCTCGTAGGTCCAGCATCGTCATTTCTTAGATTCGTCCAAGCTTTCGAGATGACATCGCTCGCTTCCGCCGTCAAGACCGGTTGAATCGTATTCTTCGCGTATTGGATATACTTTTTCACGAACGCGATCGTCAAAACTTCCGGAGTTTTCGACTTGTTCTTGTTCCTCGCCGAAGCGGCTCGAGAAGATTTGACCGGAGCGACTCCACCGTGGAGAAGGGGGTTGTATTTCTCGAATGGCGAAGCGTTGATTTCGGCAGAATTCGCGGCGGGTTGATCAGTTCCGACGGAGAGATGTTGTTCGAGAGTATCGACAGCCGGTGCACCTGGTATTATTCGAGGGGATCAGTCTCGATCGATCCGAGCGAGAGAGGAAGGAACTAGAGAACGAACCAGGTTCGAGTCCAGGTTGAACGTAACGATGCATCCTCAAAACGTGTTCCGAGATCATCCTATCCCTTTGTTCGTCCGCTTCATCCGTCACGACGAACAACAGATCGAAACGAGACAGCAGCGAATCGGGCAAGGCGATGTTCTTGTGCGGATCTTTGTGAACGTCGTATTGTCCGTAAATCGGATTCGCTGCGGCAACGACCGAGCATCGAGCGTTCAAAGAGGTATGAATACCGGCTTTCGCGATTGTGACGGTTTGTTGTTCCATGACTTCGTGAATCGCGACTCGGTCAACTTCGGACATTTTGTCGAATTCGTCGATACAGACCACCCCTCGATCGGCGAGAACCATCGCTCCGGCTTCGAGTCGTCGTTCACCTGATCGAGATTAAGGCAAGTGTCAGTACAATCTATAGTGAGGCAAGGAGAGTGCAAGTACGAACCAGTTTCTTTATCCGTCGTTACAGCAGCCGTCAAACCGACACCACTCGAACCTCGTCCTGTCGTCGCAATCGCGAGAGGAGCCGTATTTAACACGAACCTCAACATCTGACTCTTCGCCGTACTCGGATCACCGACCATCAAAATGTTGATATCTCCCCTCAAATGCGTTCCGTTCGGTAGATTCTTCTCGACTCCTCCGAGTAAGAGCAGGAGGATCGCTTGTTTGATGTGATCGGAACCATAGATCGAAGGGGCGAGAGATTGCCATAAGAGGGAGTAGGAGTCTTTGCGTTTCGAGATGCGTCGAATCTCGCGAATGTCGTGGTCAGAGAGAGTTTGTTGAGCGATTCCGGCTCCGGATTTCGCAGAGAGCTGTACGACGTGATTCGCGATGACAAGAGTTCTATTGACAGTGAAGCGTCAGTAAGACAGAACCGAGAAAGCGTGAGAACGTCGGGAGACTGACTTGAAATGAGCACTTCCACTCGCTCCTCCTCCCAAACTCCTATAAGCTCCAACGATCTGTAACCTATCTCCCGGTTTGCATTTATCGACAAGATCATCCTCCATGACTACCTCTACACTCCTCGGTAGCTGACCTGCTGGCGCTCGTTCGGGCATTTCTTGAATCGCAATCATTTGATGATCCATGAATGTCGACAACCCATGTTCGATTTCGAGAGGGTTTCCATCAGCATCGGTTTGAGGGTAAGTCGTAGAAGAGGGAGGAGCGCCAGAGGCAGCAGCGGCGGAGAGTCGATCGGTGTAGATTCGAGTGTGGAAGTTTTTCGTCGTTTGACAGTAGTGAACAGATTGCTGCATTTTCGGTCGGACGAGATTACCTATAGCGTTACGAGTCAGTCAGTGAGCTGAGAAGGACATAAAAGAGGGATAGTGAGTGAAAAGGAAAACTCACATCTCGTAACGATTCCTTCCAAACAAACCATCTTTCCCAACTTGTCACTCTTCAACGTCCTCGGAGTCGCGTGGTTCTCTCCGAACGATCCTTTGTACCCCACGTAGAATGTATCCTTCTTGAGGTGTTCAGCGTAATCCGTCGAAGCGTTAATCGCCGTATCTTTCAAAGCCGCGTCGGCAGCAGGTTGCCAGGATGCCGGCTCTTTCAACAGTCTGCACCAATTCCCTCCGACATCAGTACAGAGTAGAGCAGACTGGTCGAGCGGAAGTAGCGCTCACCCATCGCAAAACTCTCGATCGAAATCCCTCAAATCGTCCAAGTTGATGATCAACCTCCGTTCTTTAGCTTGTACCATCTTTTGTACCGCGTTCTTGTAGTTCATGCTCATACGCTGTTCGTCAATCGGGTATAGATTAGTTCAGTTTCTCGACGCGTCGCTTCGAAAGTGAGAAGAAGTGATGGAGCTGAGGACGTACGCGAGCGGCGGCTGTTCCTGCATCGAGATCAAGGAACTCGGTGAAGCTATACACGCGCGTATCGAGCGAGTCAGTGAATGCGACATTCGCGAGAGATGGGAGGAAGAAGAGGAGAAAGAAGTACTTACCGACGTGTGCGCCCTTGCATAGCATCGTCCTGGAGGGCCGGGAGTTGGTCTGCCATCCTTCTATTGTGTAGGCGTATGCGATCGAGTAGGTGAGGGAGAGAGAGTGAGAGTTTCCGACTTCGACGCGTCGGAAGTTTCGAGGCTTCTCTCTTCAATTTATGATCGACATTCACTCAGTTCAGCACGACGATACCGACGAGATGACCACGAACATTCCTGATGAGCGACTCGAGTAACCCCGCTGCTTAGTCATCCCTCATCTTCCAGCGATTACGCGCTCCTGCTAGCTCTCTCTCTCTCTTCTCCCGTTCACTACCTTTCTCGACAATCCTACTCGGCATGCAGATCATCCCAATACTCTTCGAGATCAATCACTCTGGTCGCACCCTTCCTCTATCATTCGACCCTTCCTCCCCTCTCTCTTCCCTCCTCGCCACGCTCGAACAAGAGCTCTCCGTCCTCACTTCCACGGCGAAACTATTGTCTAAGGGGAAGAAACTGCAATGGGATGATCCGGAAACAATTACGATCGAACAGTTCTTCGAACGGAACAAGCTTTCAGCGTCGGAAGGGAAACCACTCAAATTACTCCTGATCGGTCCCCGTTCCGACGCTCTACACGCACTCCAAGAGACGGAGCGAGTGAGGGAGAAGAAGCGAGCCGCGTTTCAGCATCATCAAGCTCAATCTCAATTCTCGAAACCCGTTTCAACCCCCCGAATCCATTCGCTCGGAGATGAAGACGAAGGGAATTACAAGTTCTGGGAGTTGGAACCGTTTCCGAAGAGTGTACCTTGTTACGAGAAGCGACTGGCGATGTTGAAGAGGTTATCGAAGGATGAAGCGGTTCTGGATGTCATGAAACGACACAAATTCGCGGTTGGAGTCTTGTAAGTCTCGCTCTCATCCCCTCTGTGGTAGTGCTCTCGGTCCTAACTTGTTGAGGGAGAATAGGACGGAACTCCATCCAATTCTACAGCCGACCTTGCTCGGATTGAATACGAACGCGGGTGAAAAAGTTTCGTTGAGGTTATTGACGGACGATCTAGAGGGCACGAGGAACTACAACGAAGTGAGGAGAGTTCTACTGCACGAGTTGAGTCACAATCGGTTTGGAGATCAGTGAGTTTCAGTCGGTCCTCATCGCTCGCTCAATCCAAGCCTCCTAACCTCTCGGATTTTCGAATCAGCGACGACGATTTCAAAGCTCTCAATTCTCAACTTAACAAAGAAGTCGCCTCATTCGAATCAAGTCCCTACTTTGAGCCTTGGTCGCCCTCGACAACGTCTTCCTCGGAATCGACAAAAGAATCTCATCGATTGAACGAAGTCGAAGCGGAACGAGTATGGGAGAAATTGCAGTTTGGGTTGGAGGAGGAGGTCGAGATGAAGAGGGAGAGAGTCGGGAACGCTGCCGAGGAGAGAATGAAGAGGGAATTGAGAGAGAAGGGGAAAAGGAGTTAGGAACGGTTTCGGCTTTCATTCTTTGATCCGAAAGTCTAGGTGAGATCGATATCGGAGGAGGAGGTGGAACTTGGAGGAGAAAAAGGATGATATCCACCGTTGAATACTGGCTCCATCGCGTTCAAGGTTAAGGGATCGACCTCGGAGCCCTTTGAACTCTTGAAGAGTTGAGGGGTGGACTAGCGACGGAATCAGTCATGGGAGGAGTTGGATCTTGAATCCGTTCATAGACTGGGGCATGAGAAGTCAAGGCCCTCAAGAGCATGGCGTGACAGTAGCTACCGAAGACAAGAATAGTTGTACAAAATTGTTGTTGATATTCGAAATGAGCTCGCCAAAGAAGGGTGCGAGCGAGCTTTTGCTGCATCAGTGAGGGCTGAACTGGCTTGTAACGGCATGTGGAGAGAGAGCGAACGAAGGCCAAAGCGAGGAGACACATCTCCGATTCTCCGCTTGGATCACCGCTTGTCGATTTCGCTCGTTTCCTTCTCTATCTTTTGAGAGATGTACAGGGACAAAAATAAAAGCTCGTGGTCGGTGCGCAACGAGGAGAAACGTCGAGAAGTGGCTCTGTGCGAGACAGAAAACTTTCAGCGACGAAAGCTTTCGCGACGCTCTCTTGCTTAGTCACCACCGCTCTCAGCTTGATATAGTGTTGTGAAAGGAAGAGGTTCGGGGACAGGAGGGGTAAAATGCAATACAACGAAGAGCACGATGCACTTTGACTTTCCATTCTCCTCCCTCGGCTGAAGTAGCGCTCAATCCTACGGAATTCTCCTCGACAAGGCGTGGATGTACTGCTCAAGATATGATACGACAACATGTAGATGGAACGATGGAACTTCGTACACAGTTGCTGTTGACGACAATGTTGAAACCAAAACCGGAGAAAACAACGTCTGAGCTCGGCGGAAACCTTCTCCGCTGCTTGTCCAACCCTCATTCTATCCCGGTCAATCTCAAGAGTATCTCCAGTTCGACCGTCGAGACCCCTTCTTCTCCCCTTATCCTCTCCCTCCATTCCCTCGCCTTTTCCTTTTTCCTCAAGACTTCCCATCTGTCCTTCTCGCAAACCCACTTCAGGACTTCTTCCCTGATTTCTTCGTACGTCTGAACAAATTTGGAGAAGAGTTCATTGAGAGCGTTATCGAGCGTGAGAGACGAGACGTAAGCTTTGAGCGCAAGGTCCGATAATTCCTGAATCGAAAGGAAATGGGAGAGGATGTAGAGAGATTTCGGAGAACAAGGAGGAGGAAGAGAAGGGGTGAGCGTGCGAAAGATCGAGACAGTGGATAGGTAGGCGGATCGTGAGGGGAAGGGAGATGAAAGAGGGGCGAAATTGACTTGTGACGTGTAGAGATGTGTCAGGAGTGCGTGATAGGTCTTGTAAGATGAGCCGTAGATCGGAACAGTTCGGAGATGAGTCGGAATTGTGCTAAGCTTGCATGTTTCGTCTTTGTTTTCGTCACTGTCGAGGTCGGAGTCGACTTCATCCGTATCATCTTTGAGGCCGAGCGACTCAAGCATATTTTCGTTGAACCCCTTGGTCGCGAGTTGCGCCTTCCAGTAAGGAGAAGCCGCGGCGAGAACTTTCGAGCTTGCGAAGAGTGTTTTCCGGTTTTCTCGCGGGAAGACGAGACAAAGGTCGAACATGGTTCTGCCATCGATCAGATCTATAATTAATCGTTCGAGTCAGTCTAGGTGACCTTTCGAAGTCAAGAGACGCGAGGACTGACCCTGAATTCTCGAGAGCGACGTCGTTTTCTCCTCTATCTCGACCTCAACTTCGAGTTTCAGCAATCCCTTCTTATCCCTCCCCGGACCAGCGATGCTAACTTCTAGTTCCAGGTCTCCTTCGAGTCTTCTCTGAACCATCAAGTGTCTACGAATCAGTATCTAGCGAAGGAGTCGATAGAGTCGCAAAAAATTACTTGGCCGTTCCTCTTTTGCTGCTTGTCCCTGATCTGTTTCTGGTCTGCACCGGCTCTTCCTTGTCCTGATATAGTTTCTCTACCTCTGCGCTGGGTCAACCCATCTTCTCCACTGACCTGAAGAGCTTCATTCGACCCTCAGGCTCACGGTTCAACTTTCGAATCTATAAAGGCCGCTTCTGTGGATCAAGACTCCGGATCAGCTAAGCTACCCGTATGTACCGAAAGAACGACAGAGAACGTACACGAACCACCTCTCGAGAAAGCGTGTGAGAGACTCGGAGAGAAGAGAATCCTGAGAGATGAAACCGAAGTGGAGCGGGACAGACAGATCGAAAGAGCGCACGTCGTCGTCCATATGTGTATTGAACCTGAATGAACCAGACGGTAAGGCTGTAGATGTATCGCGAGCAATGTGAAGAAAGTTGAAGAGGGAAACGATAATCGATTCATCTCCTCCTCTCTCTCTTCACCTCTCCTTCCTGCTCCGTGCGATCAACCTCGACAAAGACGCTGCCACGACCTCTATCAACTCAACTGGAGCTGCGACGTGCAGACCGACTGCCCGCGATTCCCCTTCTTCATCATTGATCGACCTCAACCTCATCAACACAGACAGTCCACTTCGATCAGGCGGATCCCTGACCAGTCACGAATCACCTTGATCAGCCCTAGCAGCTACTGGCACGACTATACAGCTACTAGAGTAATCGGAAGGCCTCTTTCGAATCCTCATCTGTCAGTTCCGAATTCAATGGAGAGAGTGGGGTCTCCGTCGAACGCCTTTGTCTCCTGACTTCTGCTTAGCGTTCCTCGAGGTAGACGGGAGGTCGAACGCTGAGTCGGGTGCTTCAGGGACCTCGGTTAGTGACCTACCTCTCCACGCTCTTCTCCCTCTCTCGATCGACGAAGAATCTGACTCTCCGATGCGTCTATTTGTACAGTGTATTCGACGATCTTCCAACCCGTTCTTCACTCCGATTTCTCGCTTATTTACGTTTTGTCGAAAAAAGGCCAAGTTCGTTCTCTCCTGCGTTCTCAAGGCGATATACTCTCGGCACACTAGGATGTCATCAGGCAATAGTGAAGTAGCTCGTATATGATGATGAAGGGAGAAGAGAAGGACTCCGAGATCCCTCCGGTTATTATTTTCTGTCTTGCAACAAGTTTCATCTCATTTTCTCTGCTCTATGGCATCAAGGGATACAGCTAGCGAGTATTAGAGGCTACACACGATTGGATGGCAAGCCCGCGAGCGAATTGCGAAGCAGCGCTGCTGCAGCCTGACGGCGAGAGAGCTGAACAGGCTGCTAGAAGGCTGACGAGCAGACGGGATTTGGAAGCAGCCTGACCATGCTCTGGTGGTGTACGTCGCCTAAGAGACCATCTCTGAGAGGGGAAACTGGCTGACTCTCCCTCTCGCGAGACTGTTCAGGAGGTTCGCGAGATTCGAATTCGAGTAAAGGCAGGAGAGAGACGAATCGAACCGTCGTGGACCGTTGCGCAGATGACTCGTTCCGAGCGAAGGGTTGGGGCATCGGGATTACCAAAAGCTTCACCTTCGACTCGACAGAAAGGTAAAAGTAACGGATGCACAGAAGAGAGGGAAAAGCGAGATGGGAGCTACAGGACGATTATGGCTTTGAGGTTAAAGCGACGGAATAGGAGGGGAAGATTCGCGAGACGTGGGAAATTGAGTTTATAGACAAAGTGAGAAAGACATCGAAGAAAAAAATGTAACAAAGTCCTAATCTCCCTCATCTTCTTCCATCGCATTCGCCTTCTCCATACGTTTCGTTCTAGCAGCATCAGAGGGAGGGGGAGCGGCGGTTCGAGAAGCGTCGATGTCGTTGACACCTGCGAGGATTGAGTCGACGAAGGTTTTTCCGGCAGGACTGGGATCGAAGAGGGTTTCGAGGAAGGAATCGTAACCTGTTTCAGGAATGTTTCGGAAGAACTCGATGCTCTTGCGAAGTGATTCCCTATTGTGCATGATCTCCGTCGAGTTTCCTTGCCCGTCTCCCAAATTCGAAGCCGCAGTGGCCAATCGCATCGTGTTGCGCGAAGCGCTCCAACCTTTGAAGGTGAGATCTCCGATGACCGGGAGCTGAGCCTTCCAACCGTGTCGATGCTGAGGGTGGTCGTTGGAGGAAATTGATGGCATGAGAGGGTGTTTTGAATCGGGAGGAAGATCAAGAGGAAGTCCCGGGTTGATGGGGTCGTGCTGTGAAAAGCAGCGAGATCGTCAGTGGTGAGCGAGCAGACAAGTAGCGGAAACATCAGCTCACGAAGAAGACCTTCGTTGAAGCATCGAATGAACCATATTGTCTTTTTACGAGTATTGAATGAGCGACGAAGCATATTGAATTCGCATAAACAGTGACCCCTACCGATCGAACGCATAAGAAGGGATTAGTGAAGCTCATCAGGAGAAAGCAGAATGACTAACCAGGGTTTTCACCTCCACAGCCAAAATTCTTTTGGAGGTAGGCCTTGGGCGTTTTCAACAACAATCGGCAAAGATCATGAACACTCTGTCTCACAGTACGAGGACCGATCAGCGTTCGTGAATTTGAAGTGAGCAAAGTGAAGAAACGAACCTCAGTTCCATGACTAGTCAACGCAATAATCCCGGATCCTTCTCCCTCTCGCGTCTTATTGAAGACCATGTTGTAGCTGTCTTTGAACTCGTGTACGTCATCGAGAGCCAATCAGTGCTCATTCAGGTAACAGAGATAGGCAGCTGGAAGTAAAGTCACCTCTGTCAAGTGATTCCGATACTTTACGAATCTGTTCTTCGAAACCGGGAGAGATTACGTTGTTGAGGTTGCCTCCGGGTCGAACAGGAGGATTTGAGTCGATATCGAGTTGAGCGCCGGTCTCCAAAAACTCCTCATCCGACATCTGTTGAAGTTGTTCATTCGCAAATTCGTCAAAGTCTTCCGCCGTGATTCCCATTTGTTCGAGGTAGTCGTCGAAAGCTGCAGAGAGAACACAGTCAGTCAGAGCACGAGAGTCAGCGGGAAAGCGAGAAAGCCAGGGAACTCACTAGGTAAAGGAGTAGCGAAGTTTACTCCGAGTAATTCGAGAATGCGTGTATTGGCCAAGATAACGTCTTTGATCCTTGCAACGGGGAGAGTGCTTCGAAGATTTCGAGGGCAGGGGATTCGGTGACATTTGTACGAAGCTTTGGAGAGTTTGAGGAGGCGAGAGTGAGCTTCGAGGAGGGATTCATTCTCGTTCACGACTCCGTTCGTTCCGTCAGAGATCGATATTCCAGCGAACATGAATAAGAGAAGAGAGCACGGCCAGCTGGTAGCGTAGGAGAGCGTCAATTACGTCTAGCGAGAAGCGTCGAAATCGGGAGAAGCGAGATGTACCGATATTTGAACTGATTGAGCTGAAGCGAGACCGGTCCGAGGTTCAACTTTGAGTTCTGAAGAAGAAGAATTCGTTTTCAGTATGGGTTGGGGCGAGAGAATAAGCAAAGAACTAACCATAACCGGGATTACTTCTCCATTGACTAAACCGATAACGATTTGATCAAAGTGGTCGATTGAAACCAATCCTACAGTTCCCGAGAGGAAAGTAAGTATTGAAGCTGAAGAGCGTGAAGAAGAGGCGGAGGAACTTGCCTCCTGAATTCGCAACCCATTCTCGAACTTCTCGAACTGTTCCCGAAGCAGGGAGAGATAGTAGAGGTTCGCCAGTCAAACAATTCCTAATGGTTTCCATTCTCTGCTTTTTCGTACCTCCTCCAGCGTTGTCGTTCACCACTTCCGTCGAGACGTACTTTCTGACGATATGTTTCGTTAGAGTTTCTCGATGCTTGAAAGACGCTCCTCGGTACTGATCGACTCTAGCGGTAGCAGATTTCACGCTTTTCTTGACGCGCTCCGACTGACGACCGCAATCACCATTGAGGAATTAGCTAAACATCGGATGAAAAGTGAAACGACGAAACGGACCATCGGACTACTTTCAGCTTTTCGACCAAACGAGACAATGGTCAGTTATACCATACTACTCTGTACGTATAGGATAAGAAGGAGCCGAGCGAACCTTTGGATTCTAGTCGGAGTTCCTCCTCTGCACTCATGCCGGGACGAGGCGGTATTCCGGCTTTCCATTCCTCCTGTGCCCTCTTGACTTCCTCCCAGCTCAATTCCCCACTCTCCTGAAGCTCCATAAGACCCTCATAGATATCCACGACCTCGGCCGACCTGGTATCGGTTGTAGGCCCAAATGAGATCGCTTCGGTGAAAACCCCTGCTTGGCGAAGTCGGCAGTGACATTCGGCGCCATAGGAGTAGATTCTGAGGGAGATTTTGACGTGATCATCTGAGATTCGATAGAAAGTGAGTGAGGCGGAACAAGGGAAAAAGAGAGAGAACTGACTATAGATAATCTTGCGGAGTGGTTTTCGGTACTTGTTGACTTCTAGGAGAAACGTCTCGTTCCAACGAGAATCTGCACGAGGGTGACGTTCGTCGGCCGCGAGAGACGAGAGAGCCGTTAGGAGTGAAAGTCCTCTAAGTGCGATGTTGTTCGATGAGCTGATCGCTCGTTCGTACGAGGTTGATCGTTGGGTTGGTGGGACGGAAGTTTCGAGACGTTGATTAGTGATAACATCTGTTGGAGTGAATGGTGAGGAGGAGGCGGGGAGATTGTCTGATGAAGATTAATTGATTTACCGAGTTGAAAATCCTTTTCATCGACTGACCCCAAGCTTCTTCCATCCGTTACTACTTTCCACGGACGGCCATTGACAGACTCTTCCAGCTTCGGAACGGTCAAACCCCTCTTTGCATCTCCGGTACCTAATCCCACTTCCTCACCAGCTTTTCGAACGACCGACTCAAATTCATCCTCGTTCAACTCTCTTCCAGCCACTGCTCCCTCTGCGACCGTGATCCTCTCCCTTACCTTGCTCTTGAGGTCTTGGACGATGGTGTTGCGTTCATCATCGTTGAGGGAGAGGTGGTCTGAAATGTCGAAAGCGACGGATTGAGTTTGTAAGGAGGAGATTTTGGGTCGACGACGAACCCAGAGCTTCTTACGGTCTTTGGTGTATAGGGTCTCAGTGAGTTGGAAGAGTTTGTTGTTGCTGCGCGAACCGAGAGGGAGAGATTGACTTTGTTCAGACGGTCCCGAGGAGCGGGTTTGGCGTTTTGGAGGGGGGTCACTCGGGGGTGGTGCTTGTTGTCTTTTAGCCATTGTGCTGTTGCGAGCTAGTATGAGGAGTGAAAGAAGGACATTGATCTGAAACTACTCCTCGAAACTTCTCCTTCATCTCGTTGCCCCGTCGTTGCATTCGAGGCTTCAAATCTCTTTCACAGATGAAGTAAGAGGTTTCTGCATGCTAGCACAAGCGTTACAGAGCGATACGAGTAGCGCTGAGTAGAGGGGACAGCGCTTTCTGTATATGATTCTCTTTCAATCCATGTTGCTCGAGTGGAGCCTGAGGCTATCTACTCCGCTTACCATCGTGTTCTTATACATCCAGTGTACGTGGCGGTCAAGCGCTGGCACATCGACAACTGAGGTTTGCGAGACCTCTGAGAGCGACCGAAAACGATTTCTTTCGCAAAAAAGGTTCGAAAATCGTTCCTTCGCAGGGATCGAAAACGAGAAAGGTTGTGCAAGAAAACGTTCCCCAAGCTCACATGTCAAAAAAAAGAGTCACACGTTACATACAGTACATGTGCGAGTCGACAATTCCGTGATTCGCCTGGTGAACTTTCTCGGCGGTTTCCCTCAATCGACGCTCTTCAGCTTCACTCTCCTGTTCTTTCTTCTTGTTCGCCGCGGCGTCGAGATTGGCGACTTCTATAGCGGCAGCTTTCCTTTCCCTCTTGTTCTCCTTCTCCTCCTCCTTCTCCTTTTCTTTATTCGCTTTCTCCTGGTCGGGACGTTCCCTTTCCCGACGAGACCGTACAGTCGAAGTTGAAGGGGCTGATTCCTCGGTTGTTCGAGCGGTGGAAGATACAATTGATGAAACGACGGAAGGTCTCGAAGGCACCATTGTGCGGGAAGAGGTCGATGTGGCGGAAGGAGGACGAGCTCTCGTCGAAGTTCCCGAGGTGGGGGAGTAAGGCTCACGAGACCACCTGGTCGACGAGGAGTAGGAGAGGATGCGAAAGTGCCATGTAGAATTGCGAAATAGACGTAAACAGCGAAGGAACAACCAAGGAAAGAAGAGGAAAATGAAAAATACAACATTGTCTCCCGAGCTCGACCGTTCTATCACCAAGCATCCATTTGAGCCGCCGACAGAGGTTCCGTTTCTTGTTCGTATTCGACTTCGACTCGCGGTCCCTCTGTAAATTGCGAGCACGAGTCAGCCAAGAGGAATCGAGCAGAATTGCGAGGGAGAAAGGACTCACTTCGACGAGGTTTCTTTGCGGGTGCAGCAGCTTTGCCCTTGCCCTTGACGTCCGGTTTAGGTTCACCTCCAGCTTTTCGTTTACCACCTTTGGGTGCGGGTTCATCGACTTCGGAATCTCCTGCTTCTTCGTCGTCCTCTTCATCGGAATCTTCCTCGTCTCCCTCTGAGAATCCTTCTTCCGATCCAAACTGATTGACAAAGCGACGTGTGGTTTAGTATCGATCAGTGTGACGAGCGAAAGAAAGCGAGAACTCACCTCTCCTTCATCGTATTCCTCCATATCGTCAACATCGCTCTCATCGAAATCGCTGATAAATTGACCCTCCTCATCTCCATCCTCGTATTCTCCTTCTCCTTCCTCGCTATCCGTGTCGTCATCACTTTCCATTCCCAATTCTTCCAATTCCTTCTCTGCTTCAACTTCCTTCTCTCGGTTCAAAACGGCTTGCCAGACTTCTTCGTTCACGTTCAGGGGTTGATCTCCGTACGCGCGAGACTTCAATCGGGCGATAAGCTCCCGTTCGAGGGATTTCTCGAGTCGAGCGGCGGTGAGGGCTTTCGCTTCTCGTGCGGCTTCTCGTTTTTCAGTCTTCTTCTTGATCGGTACGAGTTGAGGGCTATCTCGAGGGAAAGGATGAGGAAATAGACCTTTATGCGAGAGAGGCAGGGGTAGACTCACGCATCCTTCATCTTGAGTTTCTTCATTTTGATGAGGTATTGAGTAATCTTTGTCAAACGTTGCTTGCATTTGTGGATGAGGAAATCAGGCCAGTAGATCAGTTGCGAATCGATCTACCATCACGGTGGACGAAGTCAGGGTCAGCAAAGTAGCGAAACAGAGTGGAATATAGTTTCCTCGAACTCACTTGAGATAGAGCTTTCGTGTAATTCCCGCTCAACTTTACTCGCTCCCACATCTTGCTCGGTAAATGAGCTCGTTCAATCGTCTTCATGCAAAGGTAGACGGATCCTACAACGCGCGAATGAGCAGAAATCAGTTTTCCGCGGTTAGAGATTCGAGAGCGAGGAAACAACGGAGCTCACCTCCAGATTCGCGAACGGTAGCGTATCGACTGTTCGCTAACGGACACGAAGTACGGTTACACAATCCCGTGATGTTGTATTCATTTCTGCAGAAGTTTTGGGTAATCGTCCTGATCAAAGCATAGCAAGACCTGGTCAGCGGGAAGTCGCAAGAAGGGTGACAATACAACGGAAACTCACTTGATCTTGTAGGAACAATGTTGTCGGTTGATGATATCCCTGTCGAATATAAAAAGGACGATCAGCCCACAACTCGTCTCTCAGGGCTTTGGGAGACTGGAGACCCTCGTAGAAAGTCGTTTGATAGCTCACCAGATAACGTCGTCGGCCTGCATGATGGTCTAGAGCGCTGAGAGGTTGAGAGATGAAGAATCAGAAAGTTCGAGGTTGGTTGAGGTGATCTGCGAGCTAGTCGGGAGCTGCGAGAGACTTGACGGTGCGTGTGAGTAGTCGTAAGGCTTCTCTGACTGTCTGATGCCTCTACTTGATCGGCGCGTGTGCTGGGAAGTGATAGGTGGAAGGACTCGTCTTTTTTTCGTCCGTCGCTGAACTCGTTATTTTTGCGCGACTTCACCCTACGACAGACCAGATATGCGAGGGATGCCCTGATTCTGTGCAAATCTAGCAAACTTCAACCAAAATGCCGCTCACATAAAGTGAGATCGCGGAAAAAAGTGAGACTTGTCGACTTTCGCAACGAACTGAACAACGGCGAGCTGATTCTCGTCGAGCTACTTGCGCTCCGATAAGTGGAACCGTCTTCGAGCTCAATGCCAGTCAAAGATCTCTGAGATTTTCGACGAAACTTCATTGCGACGGCCCAGCGACTTCAATTTTCGAAGATCTCTTGGCTCTCCCTCTTTACCGCCACATCTCCCCCGGATCTCTTACGCCTTCACCTGTATCACTCGCAGTACTGTACCCTCTGTATCCACTATGCCTGTACCCATACCCGACTCGTTTCCCTCAACTTTTCCTCATCTATCAACAACAACCTCGAGCGGCTCAATAGGGCTGTCCCCCTCAGCTCCAGCGTCTGTAGATAGCGCTCCATCTCCAACTGATTCTCCTATCGAATCCGTGAGCTTTTCCTCCCCTCCCAAATCTCCAGACGCGCGCTGACCTCGACCTCTCGCTCGCGGCAGTCCTCCGCTCTAATCGAAGAAAGATTCCTTTGCCCTTCCTCCGCCCTCGGTATCTGGACCTCCATCAAAGGCTACACTTCCCACCTCTCCCCAATAGGTCAACGCTACAGTCGCGAACGATTTAACTTCGATAAAATTGGCGCACTCGCGAATCATTATAGAGAAACCCTCTCTCCTGGATCAGCTGCCGGAGGAGGGGCAGGGGTGATACTGAAGGTAGAAGCGATGCGAGAGGGAAAAGTTTTGGCGACGGTCAATACGAGATTGACAAAGGAGGAGGAAGAGGTCTATAATGATTTTATCCGGAAATCAGCGGATCCTGTCAACGCTCAGGAGGAGGAGGCCATTTCAATACGAACAACAGGAGCTTCGCAAGACGATCACTCGAGAACGACTAGACAACCTTCGAATCGGCGTCAGCAGCCTCATTTGTTCGCAACGAATCAATCTTCCTTCTCTTCGTCGACACGACTGCCGCCTGTTCAACCATCTCGCTCTCTTACCGACGCATTCGATCCTTCAATTCTCGAAAACGACAGAAGTAGACGAGAAACCTGGTCAGAGGAGGAAGAAGGGGATGAATTTGCCGATTTACCACCCTTAGTCGAAGCGACTTGGGTACCCTCCGCTCCAAGCGCAAACGCAGACGACGAAACCTCGAGCGAAAACTCGTACGGAGATGATTGTCCTTTAGAAGAGGCGGGGTTTACGTACGTGAGAACCAGCGAGGGACATTGGATGGAGGAAGGAGAGTTGACAACGAGGAGGAGGGAAGCGGTCGGGAGATAGCTAGATTTCATCATTATCCGTTATACTTGTCGTATGATATGGCGAGATGTAGCTTAGGCATAGTAGAGAATGAGTAGTTGCAACAGTAATCGGAGAAACGAAATGACAACAAGCAAAACTGAAAATCTGAGAAACTATCAAACAAACCGCATCTTCACGCTGTGCCGCGCTTTCTACTCAGATAACCTTGAACGCCTGCTAACTATGCTCCCTACTGAGGTGATCCACTCCACGTGAATTTCGCCTGTTGCGTTCCTCCAGCGTCTCCTGCCGCTTGACCGCTCGCCTCCAATTCGGCCAACCTCTTCCTCTCCTTCTCCTTCTTCTTCTGCGCCATCCTCATCTGTTTCTTCTCCAAGCCTTGAGCGTCCAAAACTTTCTTCGCTTTCTTAACTCCCCCTCCTCCTCCGCCGAGGTTCGTACTAGTCGTTGATGTGGCTCCATCGGACATATCCCCTCCAGCGGCGTGAGAACGGTTCTTGGTTCGTTGGGAAGAGACGGAGACGGCGGGAGATGCACCACGTTGAGCTGCGGCTTGGGAGGAACCGAGTCGGATCGAGGTTATTGCGGAACCAGGTTGAGCTTTCAAGGAGGATGGTTGTTGTGGAGCAGAAGAGGCATGAGGATTCGATTGTCGTTCTCGATAAGATTGGATGAACGCTAATCGAGAGAACCTATTTCGTGCATGATCGGGACTTTACAAGTCAGCCTCGAGAAAAGCAAGACCTGTAGAAGGAGATCACGTACGCAGGTCCTTGTAATTTCGCAATCCCTTCATCCCCAGTCTTCATCAATTTCTCATACGAATCCCTCTCCTTCTTACTCATCATCTCTTCACTAGGGATTCCCTCGTTCTCTTCCTCTGCTTCCTCCTCTTCTTCTGCATCGTCACCATCGTCACATTCTCCAGAATTGCAGAAGCGTTTCCGTTTAGGAGGACGAAGCGTCGTCGCTCGGAGCATGGAATTCGCGATTCGGGAAGTTTGTATAGATGGATCCAAGCACAAAGGCGGTACCGTTCGATTCTACTCACCGAATCTCAGCATTGGACCTCTCTCAAGGTAGACGAGAGAAGACATACGAGTATGACAGCCTCCATTTGAACCGCCTGATCCTCACTCAGTCCTCCTCTCCCTCCTCCCTCTTCCATCTCGAGTTTATTACTCAAAATCCCCAATTCCGTCCAAAGTGTCGCCGGATTCGGAGCGAGAACGATCCTATACACTTCAGCTTGTTGGTTATAACTACTGTTCGGTTTCAAACTCGGATTGATTGAGAACGTAAAGAGTTTCGATGGGGGTAGAGTCGCTAGAGAGAGTGAAAGCTGTTGATTGTGACTGTTTGCGAGAGAGTTGCTGGTGGAGGAGGAGGAAGGGGAATAGTGACGATGATCATGTACTTCGACGATGAGGCAGCCGTCGTAGTAGGGGATGAGGGAGGAGTCGAGGACGTCGAGCAGGTCGGTGGGCAATTTTTGTTCTCGGATTGATTCGAGGAAGCACTTCATCGGGGAGTCGTAGCTGAAATTCCCATGCTGTGTATCTCTACGAGTCAGCTAGAGAGTCTGAGGGAGAGAGGGAGACGAGACAGACTTGGTGTTCGAATCTGAAATGATTCGGATAGAGATGAACGACTACGGATGGTGGTGAGCGACGATAGCGTTTCAGGACTTGACGAGTGTATCGAGTGATGTTGTAAGTCGCGCCGGATGCCATCGTGAGAGAGTGGGAGAGGGGAAAGAGATGGAACTGAACTCTCTTCTCTACACCTCACTTTTCGACACGAGACATGTCTTGTAAGTAAACGCTGAGCTACAGAGAGTGTGTAGTACTAAGCTTTTGAACGCTACAGATAACGGAGTTGGTTTGGCGACTCCTCGAGGTTCCGGAACTTCTGGTCACATTCAAGCGAACCGATCAAAGTCAGTGTCCCACTCCTACTGTCGTATGTTACATCTGGCTGATTCCACTGCTCTCTGCCAGTCTGAGATCCCGACCCCAATTCGACAAATCCCACGAAGACCGCGACAGAGATTCCCGTTCTCAACATCGAGCACCTGACCAATCGATTCTCGACCACGAACGCAAACGACGTATCGAAGCGAAATGTTTCGAACTTCAAGTCTCTCTCGAAGACGAAGGCCTCCTCTCTTCGGACCAAATTCAAGAAAAAGTGGATGAATTACGGACTCAATTACTCTCCCAATCGAACGCGGGCCAAAAGGAAGGGTTCATTAAACCTAGTGAGCGACACGAATTGGCTCAGGCGAAACAGATTCAAGATGAAAAGTTTAGGAAAGCGTTAGGGATCAAAGAGGGTCATGTTGAAGGATTGGCGTTTGATCGTGACGCTCAAGCCGAAATCAAGAGACAGAAAGCAGAAGAGAGGGAACGTCACAAGGAAGAGAGGGCAAAGATTCAGAAGGATTTGGAAAAGGCGAGGGAACAAGCGTTTGAGAGGAGAAAAGTGTTGGATAGGGAGAGGAAGGAACACGAGGAAACGATGAGGAGGGAAAGGATTGAATATGAAGAAAAGATGAGACAGGATAGGAGGAAAATGGAAGCAGAGGTGAGGGAGGCGAGGGAGAAATCAACGACTGGAGCCCTTCCGTACAACGACAACGAACCGATCAGAGGTCGATCCCGTACCCGTTCAATCTCGAGGTCTCGTTCACCAAGGTCAAGAGGCTCGGTCTCTCCTCCTCCTCGCTCAACGAGACGTCGTTCGTACTCCCGCTTGCGATCAGATTCTCGTTCTCCCCCTCCTCGCAGACGTTCCCTTTCCCCTCGTCGCCGCTCAAGATCTAGGTCCTTCTCTCGTTCTCCTCCTCGTGTTCGTCGTCGAAACTACTCTCCCTCAAGGTCGCGTTCACCGCCTAGGAGGAGGAGGTCTTTGTCCCGTTCCCGTTCCCGCTCGAGATCCATCAGCCGTTCCCGTTCGCCGCCAAGAAGGAGAGCTTCGCCCGGAGGAGGAGGAGGACGTCGAGATAGTCGTAGCTTGAGTCCGCCCAGGAGACGAAGATGATCTGTTTCGCTCTGCATCGCTCTCTCGTAGTTTTCTGTTCTTTGCTCGAAAAGTTCTCTCTGTGCAAGTTGTTCTTCACTCGTACTCAGATCTCGAGATGGTGAAGCGAGTGTTTACAACAAACGGGAAGTGCAGAACAATGCGATTGAGAGAGAGAGTAGACCAAGAGAATTTTCTAGATTTCGATTTCCATCTGTTTCCCTCCACCATTCGTCTTCACCTCCGCCGCCTGTTGTTCCTTTTCCTCCTCTAGTTGTTTCCGTTTCTGTTGATCGAGTAAGAATTGAAGGGTGAAAGAGTTGTCGTCCGACAATTTGACGATCGATTCCTGAACTCCCGTCAAACCTTTCTGAATCCCCCTCAACGTCGCCGCAAACTGTCCCGATCGTTCCCTCAAGTACTTCCCATGACTGTTGAACAAACTCGAGATCCAAACGAGGTGGAATTCTAGATGAGGAGATTGTTCCAATTCGACCGAGATGAAATTCATGACTCGTTCGAGGTAATTCGTCGGTAATTGTCGAGTGAGGAGGTAGATTGTCGAAGTAGGGATCGCTTCATAGACGGTTTGAATGAGAGGTCGTTCGTTGAGTTTCAAGGACATGATGAACGCTTTGAGGTAGTGTCGTTCGGAATGAAGAGTTTCGAGAATTGTCGAAGGAGTGATGTCGACTTCGAGTTCGAACGGGTCGAAGGAGAGAGAGTCGTCGAGAGAGTAGATGAGGAGTCCTTCGGAAGATGCGGCGGCCCAACTTCGACCGGTCGGACTGAATTTGACGCATTTCGTTCGTGCTTCAGGTCGATATTTCCGTTTCGACAAGTCTCCGTTCCTCGCTCCCGGTAAACTCTTGTCCAATCTATCCTCCAAGTCTGAAGCTTCTCCTCGATCGTCCAACGATTCCTTCGGTCCCGCTTCCGTCAAATTTCTCGAATCCAAGAATTCCTGAGTTCCGTCCAAACTCAAGTTCTGACTGATTTCGAACCTCTTCAACAATACCCCGTCCCTCGCGTCGTACAAACAAACGTGTTTGCTGTTCCCTCCCGCCAATAAACAACTTCCATCGGCCGTATAACTCAAACTGTTGAACGATTTCCCACTCGAATTGTTCTGCGCCGTTACTCGATCGTCCGCCTTTCGACCTCCCGAAACGTCCTTCCTCCCTTCGATCAACGTACGTTGAACGGCATCCTTGAGGTCCCACAGCGCGATTTGTCCATCGAGAGTCGAAACCGCTACTTCTTTCCCATCTGGTCGGAAAGCTAACGCCAACGCATCCGCGTTCAACCTGAACGGTTCGACCGTCGAAGACCTCCCGTACACGTCCCATACTCGAATACTCTTGTCCCAACTCGAACTGACTAATCGATCCCCCAACGGACTGAACGCGAGAGACGAAACTGGACCTTCATGACCGGACAAGACGTCGATCAGTTTCCCCGTTTGAGTCGACCACATGTAAATCTCGAATCCATCCCCGGTACCTCCCGCAACGACGATTTCTCCAGAAGGGTCGACGGCCAACGAATTGAATTGAACGGGATTCGGAGTCGTGAAAGTTCGGAAATTTCGATATCGGATCAAATCGAATGCTCGAACGGTTCCGTCCAACGAAGCCGAGAATACGACTTGACCTTGTTTCGCGAATTCTACCGTTGAGATCGCCGACGAGTGATCTTCGAACGTGACGAAACAGAACCCAGTCGACGAATTCCATACTTTTAATTTCCCGTCGTCTCCTCCTGTTGCGACTAGTTGTCCATCGGCGGAGAAAGAGAGAGTGTTCATGTCGTAGAAATGACCTTGTTGTTTGAGGACGTAGGATTCACTTTGCCATTCCCAGACTAGTAACTGACCTAATTTCGAAGCTCCGAACGCTAACCATTCTCCCGTTTCGTTGATCGCGACCGAAGTAATCTTCTCCTGAGAGATCGAGAGGGTATGAACGCTCGTGAACGAAGGCATTTCCCATAATCCGAAGACTCCATTCGAGAATCCGACGACGAGGAGGTTCGAGCGAGGGTGGAAAGTGGTCGAGGTGACTTTCGAACCGGTTTGGAGGAAGTAGTTTCGGTTTTGAATACCCCATCGAGTGTTAGGGATCGAGTTGTCGATAGGACCGCTCGAAGTGGAGGGTGGAAGGAATCCATTCATCGTTTCTTCGTCGGAATCTTCGTCGTTCGAATCTTGATCCTCCTCCTCCTTCTTGCTCCAAGTAAAGACTGCTCCATCTCGAGATACCGTATAGATCTACTTGTCGACGTCGTCAGTTGCGGATTCGAGAAGACGGGTTCGAACTATAGTGCTCACAGTCTTGTGATCTTTCGAAAAATACGCCGCTACAACCTGATCTCGATGTCCCGCAAACGTCTTTGGTCTGTAACCTTCTACCGGATACAGAGTGTAAAGTCGAGCAGTCATGTCCTTCGAAGTCGTCAAGAAGAATCTGAATTCGAACGAGGAGAATTAGCTTTTCCTCAACAAAGTCGAATGCAGTGATCCCTCACCTCGAGTCTGCACTCCACGTGATCGATAGCACATCGTCGTAGTGACCTGTATAGGTTCGGTGTAGGTTGAAAGGAGCGAACTCTCGGGCGAGATGTGAAGGAGTGTGCCAAACTTGGATTTGGGATCCATGAGTTACTGCGATGAACCTGTTCAGCTTTCGAGGGGTCAGTCTGACGCTACATGAGAAGTCGAACAAGTGGGAGAGGCGACTTGCTTGCCGTTCGGCGAGAACTTGATATCTCGAACGGGTTTCTTGAAGTTGAAATGGTGTAAAACTGTCGACCTCTTGAAGTTGACCAAGATCGCTCTTCCATCTACAATGTCCAGTGTCAGTGACATGCTTGGTGAGCCATTCAAGGAAGATAGCTCACCTTCATCGACCGAAATGAGAACTGTCGAATCTGGTGAAAGTGCAACTCTCGAGATATTCTTTCGGTTCTCAAATGACAGAGTCCGCGATTTGTTGCTGTTCCCACTCCGCTCAGCTTCATGCACTACAAGAGAGAGAAGTGGGAGAATGAACTCACTTTACGAGATCGAAAACTGAAACCCTGTTCCCGACTGGACTGATAACACTGTTCCCATCTGGAGTATACAAAACGTTCCCTTGTCGGTATACGGTACCGCATAGGTTCGAGAACTTGAATCCGCTGGCAGCTGGCGTCCGTAGTTGTCGTTCAGAGATCGACATTTTTCTTCCTTCTCGTCTGCTGTTGTCTGGCTGCGCTCTATAGTCTCTGCGGAGTTCTTGCTGCTGAAAGTGCTGGTAGGTGGTTGCTGCAACTGTCTGAGTGCGTCGAAGGTGTAAAGTGAGAGCGAAACCTCGCTGAACTTTTTCGATTCGAGATGAAGAAGCCTACCCTCTTCACTTTCCCCATTTTCAGCCTAGAAGCTTTCAACAGACCGCCAGCAACCTCTTAGCTATTCCGCCGATCGGCTCGACCTCGAACAACGCCAGTTCCTTGATCCACCTCTTCCCGATTCTTCCCCACTCCCTGCTCCTCTTTCCTCACCTTGCACAGTCAGGACTCCCGCGACCGCCATCTCGTCCTCTTCCTTTACCGACAGAACCAGCAAGAACCGACAGAAGCGCCCTCGATCACGAATACACTTTCGCGAATGCCTCCGATCTCTATTGCAGCTTCATTCTGGCGAGGCGGAACGTCGCAAGGTCTACTCTTACGAGCCGAGACTCTCGCTCCTTTCCCTCCCGCAATTCGGGAGCGGATCATCAAGACAGCTATTGGGAGTCCCGACCCTGCAGGCCGGTCAGTTTTCGTTTCCCTCTCCCTCTCGAGGAATCCTACCGAACTGACTCTTTCTGGCGTATCAGGGTAGACAGATAGATGGTCTAGGAGGAGGTGTCTCTTCCCTCTCGAAAGTAGCGATTCTCAGCGCACCAGGCGAAGGAAAATCAGATCAAGAACAATACGGTCTCTTACCTGGAGTCGAATGGGCGGACCAAGGTCACAAAGACGGAAAACCTTACGACCTCATCTATCGATTCGGACAAGTCCCGATCCGTACCGATGACCCGATCGATTGGACCGCTTCATGTGGGAATATGGTATCAGCTGCGGCTCTCTCGGCTCTAACGACTTCAATCCTTCCCTATACGACGCTCTTTCTGAGATCTCGCGAGTTGAGACGTCCTTCGGAGGGAGATTTGAACTCGCCGATAATGTTTCCGCTGTCGATTTTGTCGGCGAGTAATGGAGTTTTGATGAAGGCTCATATTCCGATCGATCCAGTTTCATTGCAAGTATGGGAACCGAGAGTTGGGGAAGGATGTGAGATTGCAGGAGTACCGGGGAAAGATGAACCTGGAATAGAGGTGGAAATGCCACTCGATCTGGGAGAGGGAGGACTCGTAACGGGCCGAACGAAGGACACGGTTGAGCTAGAAGACGGAACGAAGGTGAATAGTCTCTCTCTTATGTATGACGTGCCTCCGCTAAAGATGCACTGCCAGATCACTGTCTCGATTCTTAGTTCCGGACTACCGAATATCTTCGTTCCCGTCTCTTCCCTCCTCTCGATCCCTCACCTATCTTCCCTCCCATCGAATCTCCTCACTCTCTCTACCTCTGAACTCCTCTCACTCCCAGACCTCGCTTCGACCCTCTCTACAATCCGTACTCGCGCAGCTCTCCAACACAATCTCCCTCTCTCTCTCGCTTCTCCCAAGATCACTCTCATCTCTTCGATCCCCAGCGAAGGCTACACGACAAGCTCAGGATCCACAGTCAAGCAGGACGAGGCGGATCTCCTGGTCCGAGCCGTTTCGAGCGGAGATTGGCACGCCACGATTCCCGGAACGACTCTCGGCGCACTCAACATCGGGCTAGGAACGAAATGCACAGTGATCCACGATACAGTCGATCCGAGCGGTGGTGAGATGGGTGAAAAGGTGACGGTGAGAGCGGGACATAATGCGGGAGTCGCGGAATCGACCGTGAGGTTCTCGAAGGAAACGGGGAAGCCGGAGAGCGTCGTCATGTTGAGAACGGCGAGGGAGATCATGAGTGGGAATGTCATGATACCGGAGAGGGTGTTTCGATGAGACTTTCAGATCTGCATTCTTGCGAGAAACAGAAGTGAGCAAGTAGAGTGTTGTTCATCCTGTAAACCTTAGACTTTATTAGCTGTGCGCATTCTGCTGTAAGCTTTGACCGTTAGACACTCGCTCGTTAGCTGTATCAAATCTCTGAGGAAAAAGGGAGGAAAGCAAGAAGAGAAGAACTGCGATTCGAATACAAAAGTATGAATTGAAAGAGGCTGTGCTTATCGTACTCTAAGTAAGGGATTTCGCTTTGAAATTGACGCACGCGCGCGCAGACGGAATTGCAGTGATCGAACGACCTGCCTCTTTCTCCTCAACGTTACCTCGACCCAACTCTCGCTCTCGTACCAGTCAATTACAATGTCACAAGTCGCGAAAGATGGTTTCCTACCCACCTTACCTCCTACGCCAGAGCAACTCCACCGAGCGTCGCAACTTTCAGTCTTCAATGAGCAAGGGGAGCAAGTTCAACTGGGTTCTCTCATGAGGAACGAGAAGGGTGGTAGTGGGAAGTGTATCGTAATCTTCGTGAGTCAAAGAGAGGTCCTCTCGGCTGTCGAAACGAGAGAAAACTGACAAAAAGCTCGATTTTCACTTTCCCTCGCTTATTCCGAACCTCTACGACCTCTCCTTTGCTCCCTGATGACTCCTGCACCTCAAATAGATACGCCACTTCTACTGCGGATTAGTATGCTTAATTGTCTCTGCACCCGAAGGACAGAGAGAGAGGAAGCGTCTCGCGAAGAATCGAACTAACACGATTTCCATCTACAGTGTCAGGATTTCATCTCCTACCTCACCTCCAAGATCACTCCTGAAGTACTACAGCAGCATAACCTCAAGCTGAGCATCATCGGATGCGGAGATTGGGAATTGATCAAGCCTTATCGACAAAACCTTGCGACTCCGTTCGAAATCTACGCTGATCCGACCAAAGAGACCTACATCGCACTCGGAATGACTCTGAGGACTCTAGACATGGGTAGTAAGACACCTGAGTACCAGAAAGGCGGAATGATTGGAAATGTTCTCAACTCGATTATGAAAGCGTTCAAGATTGGGGGAATTTTTGGGTGAGTTTTGGCGCAGACATATCCACGATCTCTCAGTGCAGTATCTAATATTGTCGCGTCTTCATAGGAAGAATGCTGGAGATCAGAAACAACTCGGAGGAGAATTCGTCTTCGCGGGTGAGTTTGGACTGTTATTCATGTGGGCTGTCATCGATCTATTTTGCTAACACTTCGCATTCCAGATGGTCAACCAATCTACACCCACCGTATGCAGGTACGCTCTTTTCGAAACCACGTCCTCTCTCCTCTTTGAGATCTTTTCTCAGCTCGAACTCACAACCCCCCTCGCCTTCTTACAGAACACTCGTGGTCACGCTCCTCTCGGCGAACTATTCGAAGCTGCCGGTCTCCCTCCTCCCGATCACTAGTCCTTTACGAGAAAACCAGTCGTTTCAGCCCTCTTTCGAGTCTTTCGCCTCTCTCGTCTCGTTTCGTTTCGTCCGCCTCGCTCAGTCGCACCGTACCCTTACTCTCTATTTTCTAATGCTATACCACCCCCTTTTCGTCGTTGTCGTTTCCCAATCTCCGGTGACGTTCCGCGGACGAGATTCGAGAGGGCTCGAGCTTTCGATCCTTTGATCTTTGCGTGCTCACACTCCTCTCTTCTTCTCTCCTTCCGAGTCGACGCGCTACTGATCCCGCCACCTCACGATATCGACTCAGCAGCACTCGACACTAAAACTCACCTATTTCAAACGAGACATGTCGTCAGAAGAACTAGATCACTTTGAACTTTCCCACGCTCAATGGATCAAGGTCTACTACGTTCAAGCGACCGTCATTTGCTACTTGTTAGGTTGGAATCTATGGCTCGCGAGAAGTATACTGTTCCCGCTCAGTGAGTTCATTCAGCTCTTCTCGAGTCTCTCCATATGCGTTTCGAAGCTGACGGCATTTGAGTGCAGAGCTGTGTGCGGTCGCGTATCACGAAATGATGCATGCTCTGGTCGGGACGTTGACAGGAGGAAAAGTTAGATCAGGTAAAGCTTTCGAGTTTCTCGCCCCCGACCAAACCTCAGTCAATTTCTCGCTTTGAACAGTTATTCTCGACCCGAATCAAGGCGGAGCGACCACGACAGAGGGTGGTTGGCCGTTCCTGTCCCTTCCTGCCGGCTGTGAGTACTTGAGTCGTCCCTCCCTTGCGTATGTCTTGCCCGCTGAGACAACTCACACTCTTCATCACGCAGATATCGGATCGACAACGATCGGCTCACTCTTGATCTTTGCCTCGTTCGATCAAAAAGCCTCGAAGATCGCTGCAGTCCCAGCTTTCTTGCTCCTTTGCCTCGTTTCGTACTGGGCGAGGAAATCGAGGTTTACGTTGATCAATATCGGTGCGATGGCCGGGTTACTCGTCATCTTCTGTGAGTCATCAAGCCGGCCTTGAAAAGGAACGGCCTACAGAGATGGGACAAGAACCTAAATCTTTCGAGCGATCACAGTTTTCATTTCGCATTCGGTTTTCTTACCTTTCTTACTGATCAACATCGGGGTTATGAACGGTGAGCTTCAGGAGCTTCCTGTTTGCTCACGAGTAATTGCGTACTGACTCTGCGTTTTGAGTTACCCACAGTCATGGTTCGTCGAAGTCGATTGCTGAGAGTTGTGCGTTTGACACTGACTAGAGTGATCTTCCACGGACAGTACTCTGTCTTTGACCAAATCGATGATCTAGTACTGCACAAGATCAACGCATCAGGTAGGAGTTCTACAATGCTCGATGCGGCCTCGAAAGTTAGCTCATCGAGCGTCGACTTCCAACGCAGATGTCTGTGCTTTCCAAGAGCTTTATCCCTGGCTGCCTGCTCAAGTATGGGGAGCGGTCTGGACTACGTTCTCCTTGACTGGTTGTGAGTCCTCTCACCCAATTCGAAGATGAAACGCTCACGATCTGTCGTTTTCGTCATGCAGTGACTCTCTCAGTTCTCGGAGGTATCGCTTTCTTCAAAGACAATTTCTCCGACCAAAGTGTCTCCGCTGCCACATTCTTACCCATCTGAAAGGAAAGTAGTAGAAAGATAACTCGTTTACAGTTTGCTATCGGAATCAATCGACATCTTTACTTATCGATTGTTCGCTCCCTAAAATCGGTGGCATACTCTTCCTTTTCCTCGCTTGTCCCGTTCCTGTTGTCGGTGCCAACGTCGAGCTCTTGCCACCTCCTCCTCCTCCTGCTTCAATTGTCGATGAAGAAGAATGTTTACTTTCACTTTTCCTCCTCGTCGTAGCTGTCGTGCTCTTCTTTCCCCCTCCTTTCTCCTCCTTCTCGCTAACCGCCGTCGTAATAGTGACACCCGAGACTCGTTCAGTAGTCTCTACAAGTCCGGCTCTTCGAACCCAAGCTCTACGTCTCGTGTATTTCCCTAATCCACCTTTCGGTCCCATTTTCTCGAAATGGTTGTCTCCGTACTGCCACCCTTCTCCATCTACTGACCAGCTTTCGAAGAGTCTTGAATTCTGATCCGAGATCAAGGAAGCTGGCGACGAGAATGAGGTTGGTTGCAAAGTCGGTGCGGAGGATTGAGAGAGGGAGCTGGAGAGGAGGTTCGAGGGTGGGGAAGGTAAGGACGAGAAGATAGAGGAGGCCGTGGTCGAGGTTGAAGCGGGAATAGGAGAAGGAGGTGATTCGAGAGGGCCGGGGACGGAGACGGGTAAGACGACAGAAGGGAGGGATTCTCGTAGGACTTTCCATTCGGGATCTAACCATTTCCACGAGGTCGTCTTTTTGAGGCGAGAGTTTGGATCGGAGGAAGTTGGGGAGGGGAGATAGGTGATTTGAGCTGGGGGGAGGATGAAAGAGGAAGGAGGGTTTGAAGGGTTCGAAGAGGGATCCGTCCTGTGGAGCGAAGACATGATCAGCTTAGAACGAAGAAGGGACAGTATGAGAGTACTCACCAACTAGCTCGTTCTCCTGGTAGCAAAGCATGAGTCCAATCCAGTCCAACCCACCATCTTTGATTCTCGAAAACTGTAAACTGAACCTCAACATCTTCCTCAACCTCCTTCGATTCCTCAACTTCCCTCGTCGTCACTGAGTCAACTCCAGATTCCTTGATCACAGTCTTCTCCGTGATTTCGATTCCTCCTCCGTGTATACTTGAACTTTTAACCATTTTCTCCTCGACCACTCCTTGTCCATTCTTCTTCCCCCCGATTCCAGCATACCTCTTCTTGCCCAACAACCCAGGTATACCCACTCCTTTCTTCGTCTTATCCCATTCCTTCCCGAACCCTTTCCCTCCATTCAAACACACCGAACCTACTAATCTCACGATCCATCTAATCGTCGAACTCTTCCATACGAGCGTTCTCAACGTTTTAAAGAACGGAGCGTTCCACAGTATCCCAATCGACCCCGCGACGAGGAATAGATAGCGAAGAGGGATTAGGTACGTGAGGATGAGATAGAAGGGATAGGAAGTCAAGGCGAATCGAGCGGTCGTGTATGCTGGTGCACGGGTTGAAGGTCGAGTTGGAGTGAAAGAGAAGTAGAGGGATAGAGGGTGAATCACCGTGGTGCGGAAGGAATGGAGGTGGGAGAAGAGGAAATGAGAGGAAGTTAATAATTGAGAATAAGCTGCTGGGGTTAACGTCGGAGGTCGGATGTGTCGAGACGAAGATGTCGCGGAGGAGGAAGATGAGATGATGGTGGTGGATGATTTCGAGGAGACTTGTTTCGATGCGGTAGAGAAGTATCGAACTGAAATGTAAACGAGAATTGAGAGATTGAATCCATAAACTGCGATCCATCTTCCGAATAAACAAATTCCCCACCACGCCAATAACACCAATAACGAAGCGAAGAAATTGTCATGTTGCCACGTAACCAATTGACAGAACGTCGTTAGAGTTGAGATGATGGGCGCCGTGAGAGAAAATAGTTTGAGCAAGGTTGGAGGAGTCGCTAATAGGAGATCGGTAGGAGATGGTTCTTCGGATTGAGGAGGAGTTGTAGAGGATACTAAAGGAGAGGTCGAGGGGAGAGGAAGAGGAGACCGAGATGAAGAAGTTGTGAGCGACGAGGAAGAAGTGGTCGAAGTCGGGTTGGGCTTCATGATCGAGATCACCCGAAGGCCAGGATCAGTCCAGAGTGTATCTATCCTGTTTGATCGAGCGAGTGTCAGGCGTGAGGGAGTGAATAGAAGGAGAGAGAAAGAACTTGGCTCACGTGAAAGAAGTGCGTCACCAACCACTCTCTGCGGACAGTGATCGGCTTAGTATAGAGTGATAGAAGAAGACTAGTTGATCAGATGGAAGGTAGACCGAAGAGTTCCGATGGAGAGAAGCTTGAAGGAGAGCGTTGTTTGGCAAGGTGGGGGGAAGAAGCTTTGCAACACTTGCGCTTGTACTGTGTCGGAATCAAGTGTACCGTAGTCGATGTTGAGAAGAGGGATTCGCGGAAAGGAGCAAGTTGAGAAGAAGAAAGCTGAAAACGGCGACTTTCGAGTTCTTCCAACTTTTGCTCAACAGCAGAGAAATGGGAGAGTACTACAAGATGTATTGACTGAGAACACTGAATACAACAACAACAAAGGAAAGAAAAGGTGATTATCTACAACTCGTCAGATTTCGGACATTAGAAAACTCTCCCCGTTCCCATACATCTGGTACAGGTTACTTCGTCGAATATGAAAGGACTCATTTGTAGTCCGTCTCCTCCGCAGGCACGACATAGTACTCCTCCTGAAGGATGATTGAGCGTCAAGGCGAAGGGAAGAAATGAACGATGTATCAGTTTTTGATGCTCGATTCTCGTAGGAACCTCTTCTCGACACGTCTCAAAGGTCGCTCCATGAAACACTGAGCCAAGAGAGAGCTCGTGAACTCACCTATCCTCGGATCCCCCGGTCTGACCACCAAACTATTCCTCAGTACATCTAGATGAGGTCTTTGATTCGTAAACATTATAGGAGGTCTCATCGTCGTTCCTCCTTGACCAGGGGTCGATAGCAATCGAAGAGGTCTTTGGTAGTTTGCTGGTGCGATTGGTCGAGTAGAGTGCTTGAGGATCGAGGTGTAGGGTTTCCCATATTTTTGCCAGCACTACCGTCGACGAGTAAATGATCATCAGTGTAGCTCTTTCGTTCCCGCACGTAGAGAGTAGAAGAGAATGAGAGCGAGAGAGAGGGGGGGGGAGGAGTATGTACCTTGCGACAAGGATGACTAGGATCATCCCCCTGATAACCCGTCGTCGCACCAAACGGTTTATACCCCGTATTCCCACACTTATGACACTGCTCGCCCACCGGAAACACCAATAATCTCCCATCGTTCAAGAGCGGTTGTCCTGGAGTTGGAGTCGTAGTTGGTTCGTAGACATTCGAAGGTGCTGAATTCGAAGAAGAAGGAGTTCGAGGAGGTAATGCCGGAGGAGGAAGAGGAGGACGAGATCCAGGAGGAGGAGGAGCAGACCCGAATAGAGCGAGGGAAGGTCCTTCTTGGAACCCCGTTTGAGCAGGAGTCAAGCTCGAACCGTTCCAGAATGGGAACGTCGGAGGAGGTAAGAATCCTCCGTTCGCGGTAGGAGGGGGTTGGTACAATCGATCAGGTTCTTGATACTGTGCGTTCGGGGGCTGGTAACGATGAGAACGGGAGGGTCTTCTTTGTGGAGGAGGACTTAGAGCTGGATGAGACGGAGGTCGAGGATGCGAAACTTGAGGAGGGGAAGGGACGGGAGGAGCGGGTTGGAACGGTCTCAGTGGACCGTATTCGAGAGTTTGTTCATTCGTAGGAGTCGGTTCGTATGCGGGCTATTCGGTCGTTCAGAGTAGAAGAGGTCAGTTGGAATCGCGAATAATGATGATGAAGAGCGAGGAAGGACTGACAGGAGGTTCATCGGGGATATCGTCTGGATCTGGTATTAGATTCGTTGGTCTTCTATCTGGTAATCGAGGTGGTGCGCTCATTCAGCTCTGAAGTGGTCAAAAAGAAGCCAAGAGAGAATCGAGTTCGGCGAGAGAGAGCTGCGCGTTGACACTCCTCTTCTTCTCCCTCTACTCGACGCCTTATGAACTCTACGACAGAAGAAGATAATCCAGAATCGATCTGGTCCAACCCGACCCCTCCTCCTGCTCAAACTGAATCAGAATCTCGTTCAACTCCTCCCGTTCAATCGACCAACGATATCTGGGCTTCAGTACCCTCGACTAGCACGAGTTCTTCTTCCGGATATCATCCGACGTACATTTCTACGCCTCCGCCCGATCCAGTCGCGTCCACCTCTGAATCGCTCTCAGAGTTCGATCCCTTCTCCCCCTCTACCTCCCGCTCACAAACAGCAGCAGCAACAACGCCGACGACTCTACTAGGATCCGGAATCAGAAAGAACTCGAGACTAGTGTTGATCGATACAGATTCCGACGATGAAGCGGAAGAACGAGAAGCCGAGATCGAGTTGAGGAAACGATTAGAGCGTGAAGCGTTAGAGTTACACGAGAGGGATAAAGCAGAGAAACGAGCACAGAAGGAGAAGGAGAAGGAACAAGCAGGGTCGTCATCAGGAGGAGGAGGAGGGTTCAATTTCGTTGGAAACATGTTTAAAACTTTATCTTCCGCCGCGACGAGTCCTTCAACTTCGAGACCGACAACTCCGAACGTACAACCTTCCACCACTAGTACGACGTCGACGTCAAATACGACTCCTCAGAGACCTCGTCCGCAATCCCCGACGAATACGAATCTACCTCCAGAATCTCCTTTACAGAAACCTTTCGCTTCTATCGCTTCAGTATTCCGTTCTTCTCCATCTACGTCTCAATCTGGATCTTCATCATCTACGAATCTAGTCACAGCAATCGCGGGGAAAGGGAAAGAGAAGCAATCAAGCCGGGAGGAGGAGGGAGAAACGATGAATGAGAAACAACCTCGAACGACACGGAAAAGGGAAAAGAGGCCGGATCCAACATTCGACTTCACGAAGTTCCTCGAACAGATGCGGAGCCGTCAAGCGGATCCCATCGCAAAGTATCTACGATCGTACGTCTCTTCCGACGTACTCCCCTCGAGTTGCGCAGCGAAGACACTCACTGACCTGGACTGGAACGACGCATAGGTTCCTGAAAGAGTTCAGTAGGAAACCAATTCAATCAACGAACGATCAAACGAAAGTGATCAACGATTTCCTCGATTTCATCGCTTCCAAAATGAGACAAACCGATCCTTGGAAATCTATCTATCAAGACGAAGCCTCACGTCCTCTATCGAAGGAAACGGAAGTGAATGAGAAAGAGCAACAAACAGTAGGGGAGAAAGAGTTGGAAGGAGTTGAGAGGGCGGAATTCGAGTTTGATTTGAGTTTGGAAACGATGGAGAAACTCGTTATGAATAGGTTATGGCACCTGTGAGTCCTCTCTCCTTCACTCACCTGTGATAAAAGAGTTGGATCTCACCTGTCTCGTGAGTAGCACGTTCACGCCGGCGCTGGATCCGGCAATGTTCGAACAAAATGGTGGAATGTCGCCCTCGGGAGATCTCGAACGGGATCAAGTTGTCCGACAACGAATAAGATTGTTCGGCTGGATCGAACCGAAACATCTCGATCTACCCATCAGCGTCGATCAAGCGAGTAGTGGAGATGTTACCCCCGAGAATGAGGAAGAGACAGAGAAGGAGGGATCAAGGGAGAAGAAACCGGGGAAGAAAGGATCAGAGAGAGGATTCATCGATTTCGCAGCGAGTGAATTGAGAAAGATGAATCAGTATAAAGCGCCGAGGGACAAATTGATTTGCGTGCTGAATTGCTGCAAAGTCATCTTCGGTGAGTCTCCATCTCTTCTCCTTCATCTCGGCCATCACGAGACTCACTCGAACCTCCCGCTCGTGCAGGCCTGATACGACATGTAGCGAGCTCAGCTGAAGAACAAGGTGCCGATACTTTTATCCCTTTTCTGATTTACGTCGTATTACAAGCGAATCCCGATCATCTCGTCTCGAACTTGCAGTATGTACATCTCTCTTGATCTTCTCGATCGATAACAAAGCTGACTCTTGTCTCGAATCAAGGTACATTCAACGGTTTCGAAATCCGGAAAAACTCGCGGGAGAAGGAGGCTATTATCTCTCGAGTCTTGTGAGTTCTTCCCACTGCATACAACTATTCTGACCCAAGTACTGAATTCGCTTCTCACAGAACGCGGCTATATCGTTCATCGAGACCCTCGACGCCTCGGCTTTATCGAATATCGACCAATCCGAATTCGAGCACAACGTCGCGAACGCCGTCAAACTCCTCGCTTCGGAAGAACCTCCACCTCCGCCGCCTCCTCGCTCTACTCGACCATTGTCTTCGTCTTCGGTGCAACAAGATCTCGAAGCCGCTCGACCTGGAATGCCCTCCCCTCTCAATTCTTCCTCGAATCTCCATTCTACCGCAACCGACGAAACTTCTTCAGCCTCTCTGATCGCTCCTTCAACTTCAACACCGAACGAAGATCCGAATTCAACCAAGAATCTGTTATTGCGAGGGAGTGATTCCGTCGAACGAGCCATGTCGAAACCTATCGGAGCCCTCGCTCGAATTTTCGAACAACTCGAACTCACCGCGAACGAAATCACCGGTCAAACATCCTCACCTCCTTCGACTCCCGGGCCTGGTTCTCCCGCGTCGAATCGACCTCCAGGTCCTCATCGACGTTCTACCCTTTCTTCCTCAACGACGAATCATCCTGGATCTCCCCTTCAAATGCATTCACCTCCTTCTCCAGATCCAGCTCTATACGCACCGAGTGGAGTTTCGGACGCGAAGATTTCTGAAACGATCGAGAGACAAGAACGGGAAGAACATGAAGCGAAAATGAATACCTTGATGGAGTTGTTCTCGAGCTCTTCTTCGGGCGGGGGAGGAGGAGCGAATGGAGAGGAAGGAGCTGGAGGTGGGATCGAGAGGGAAGTGATGGAGATTGTGTTGTTTGCGGAAGGGGGAGATGTTGGGAGAGCGGTCGAGAGGTTGCTCGAAATGGTTTAGAAGGGTGCCTCCGGCATGGCTCTTCAGGATCACCGACTAAGGAGCGTCAGGAAGATTCTCTGCCGGTTCACACGAGGGCACAGGTCAGGCGGCTCATGGTCATTTTTTGGTTCTCAGCAAGTTCGCAGTTTTCATTTTCGTTTTCTTTTTGGTTTATACCCTCTCGTCTCGTGCAGTCCTCTCTCGTTGTTATTCTCTGCAAACTAGACGTATTCTTACTGCCGACCTCAGACTTCGGACTTCTGACCTTGTTGATCTTCGAAGCGAAAGTGTTTTGGCTTTCATCATCTTCTTCTCGACTCGCCACCTGAGTAGCGCAAGGATGCCAAACTTTCGACCGCTATCTACACGGTCGTTCAACCTACAGCCGATCACGTTCTCCCGCCGTTCCTTCTCGATCAATGCACCTGTCCTCTCCTCCTCTTCCTCCTCCTCAACCGGCACTCTTGGATTCGATGAATCAGTGACTTCAACTCGACAAATCGGCAAAGTGTCCCGACCTGCACGATCGACTCCGCTTCCGACTGGACCTCCTAAACGTAAATATCCGAAACCTCTCCCTCTCTCCCTCCCTCGATCCGACGAGCTAGACTTCCTCGCGAAAGTACCAGCGATCAGGAATCGACCTACATTGATCAACGAAGAGAGTTGTAGGGCTTTAGTGAGGGCTTGGGGAGTAGATAAAATGGGAGACGATGTTACGGTCGTCGATACTTATGCTGGAGCGGGAGGACTGTCAAGAGCTTTCTTGGAGTTACCGAATGTCAAGAGATTGATCACGATCGAGGACGCGTTCAGATATAATCCGATAATCAGAGTCAGTCTTTCTCCCTTCTCTCTCTCTTCCGGCGTCTGTGCTTTCCCTCGACCTCGTTCATCTACTGAAGATGAGATTGACTGTTACCCTAATCAGAAAATGCGAGAAGAAGAAGAGGTGAAGAACCCAGGACGGATGAAACTGGTCGAGATGGATAGTTTTACGTGGGAAGCTTACTCTGAAGCGGCGAAACACCTCGATCTAGTACCGACAATACCGTGGGATCAAGGTCGTAAGTCTACTCTCGAGGTTCTCTCGACTTTATCCCTCTGATCCGAGCTGATCCAGTTGCACTCCTCTCTGTTCAGCGAATAACCACTTGTTCTTGGCGGCGCAACTACCAAACAATCGACATGGAGAAGGAATGTTCGTGCAGCTCGTGACGGCGATCGCGAGTAAGATGTGGTATTTCACAAGAGGAAGATTTTCGATGGGATTCGTCGGATCCGAGAACTACTGGAAGGTAAGCTCACTCCTTTCCTTCCTCTGGCTAGCAATCAGCGTGCTGACTCAGTGTCGTGTGCATTGTCGTAGAAAATCTTCGCTCAACCGGGAGAATCAGCGCACCACAAACTCTCCGTCTTACTCCCTTGTCTCGCCCACCTCGAATACGTTCAAACGATGACGGATTTCCGACCGGTCGAATCTCATTTCCACAAACCTCGAATGGATCCCGCGCACGTGAAAGCGATCAAAGTTACTCCGAGGTCGAAACCGCTCGTTCAGAATTACGACGCGTTGGATTATGTTGCGAAACATATGTTTGTTGGGAAAGCGATGCCTTGGCCAAAAGCTATTGCGTAAGAGGGTCTTTCTCTCGCTCCTCTGAATACCTCGAGAAGGGATCGCTGATTACTTTCTTTCGTTTCTTTTTCGTCGGTGTACAGAGCGATTACACCAGGTTCGGCGAATCTTATCCCGAGCTTAGTAGAACAAGGTCTCCACGATCTCGAGAAACCCGTCACGAAATTGACTATGGAAGAATGGGTTAAAATCGCCAACACTTTCGAAGATTGGCCTTTCAGACCGAGCGTGAGTCCACAATCATTCTCTTCTTTTTGCATTGATTGGAGTCTGACTCGCCTACGCTCTTGAACCGGATAGAACTTGATGGACATCTGGGGGAGCGACGATACAGAGTATTAGAAAAGCTTGGATTCGTTGTTGAAACAGAACATGTCACGATCGTCTCGCGGGGAGGCAACGCTGAGGCGCACTGGAAGGACTTGGATGAGTGGATACTCGCATTTCGCAACTCGCAATAACTACTCTGCTCTACTCTTTCGCAACTGTTGTAACAAAATTTTCGTTTTTCACTACTCGCAAGGATCGGCCGCTGCTGTCGCTTCCTCTGCTCTACCTGTCAGAGCTCGATACAGTACGGAGCAGACTTGCTTGCCTCGCAGAACGTTCTCTCCTCTTCTTTCTCTATTCCGCTCCTTGGCCAGAGACAATTTCAAATTGAGCGAAGAAATGTCGACGAGAAGAATCTCACTCTTCTTCCCTCGCTCATTCACTCCTTCGACCTCCAGAATGTTCAGCGTACAACCACCCGCAGCATCAGCACTCCCTACTGGCTCGAACGCCGAAGAGAAACCTTGGCATGCCGCCTTTCCAACTCCTCGTTCATCTCTCAATGACGGAACTCTCTCTTCGATCACGACCGCTGAGCTACGAGAGAAGATCAAGCAACAGTCGGATCTCAGCAAGCGGGACTTCTTGGTCGTTGATGTTCGTCGAACAGATTTCGAGGTGAATAAGTTCTTTAAATGTTGAACCATTTTCATCATCGCTCACCTCTCTCTTGACTGATGTAGGACGGCTTCATTCGAGGAGCTGTGAATCTACCTGCCCATTCATTCTATCCTACCCTTGATTCGCTCGTTCCCTTCTTGTCTTCGTGAGTTTCGAAATCATGATTTCTGAGTCTTTCTTCGCAAAGCTGACTCTTGTGCTCGCTTCACTCGCAGCTATAAGCAAGTAATCTTCCACTGTCAATCATCATCCGGAAGAGGACCTCGAACTGCCGCGTGGTATCAAGACAAGTTGAACGATTTGGGAGTTTCGCCAGAGAAAAGCGAAGGAGTCGTCCTCACGGGCGGGATCAAAGCTTGGATCAAGGAGTACGGACTTGAGGATGAGGAGACGGTTAAACTGTAGCACGTATATTCGAGCGTAATATCAAAAGCTTAGATGAGGCAAATCATCCTTTTCGCCAAATTGACATCTATTCTTCGTTCTTTGCGCGCGAATCGATACAATCGGGTTCCCGCTCATTGATGCGAGGTTGTTCCGATCTGTTCGTGATGTTCCCTTGCCTTCGAATTCAGTCATCGCGAAATCTCGTCTTCTCACTAGGTCGTTTTCGTTTCGAGGAGACCGATGTCCCTCATCTCGCGCTCGACCTCTCTTTGTACATACCCTCGAATGATTACAGTACACTGAAACTCCCTCGTCTCGACGATTCGAGAGCCGAAGTCGTCGATATGAAAGCGAGGCATTCATCGGTTAAACTTCCAAGCTCGGATCCCCCACTTCCTCGCAAAACAGATCTCTGCTTCTTCTCCGACGAGACGAGACGAGATCTAATCTCTCCTGTCAAGCGTGGCTTCTCTCCGAACTTCAACCTCATCGAGGGTCCCGGAAAAGCTCAAGAAATTTTTGAGGGTGAGCGAACCCGATTGTCCCGCGGGGAGAGAGAAAGAGGGAACGACTTCGTTCGAGGGAGTCACCTTCCGACAAGTCCTTCTTCCTTCGACACCGAGCTGCGGGTACCGGTCTCGAGAGGATAGCACGAGGTGGAACTGTTTGTCAGATTCTTTCGAGTGACTTCGCTGAGACGGAAAGCTGCGCTGAAACCACAAGGTCTCGCGAAATTGGGAATTGTCGATGGTGGAAGGTGCTGCGTACTGTACGATGAGCACGAGTCGAACGGCACAGCGCAGAGGAGGAGGAATCCAAAAAGAAGGCGCAGTCGAAACAACCCTCCCTCGTTTTCATTTTCGACAATTTTAAGGACTTGCCTTTTCAGAAGTCTGACAAAAAACTTCTTCCCTCTCTCGACAACCCTCTTCTCCGGACACTCGGTACGATTCCGGCTCGTTGCTCCGCACTCTCTCCATATGCTCGTGTGCGAACGTAGATCCCCGTTTCGATTGCTAGCACCCTATCTTGCACGAGAATCCGCACGACCCTCGTTCAGATTTTTTTCGGTTGACTGCCCTCTTCCGACGACGGTCTCTTTCATTCTTCCTTTCCGTCCCTGCTCTCTCTCTCCTTTCATTCACTTTCCACTGTACCCGTCGTCGTCCCCTCTCGATTCCGCCATGTTCTCCACTACTCTTCTATTCGCTGCTCTCTCGAGCGTCGCTTTCGCCGCTCCCATCTCTCACATCGGCACTGTCGACACTCCTTCCGTCCTTCCCAATGCGACTCAATACAACACCTCCGTCGTATACTACGAGATGAACGGACGAAGGGGAGCTTGTGGAAACCTCAACCAAGATTCCGACAAAGTTGTCGGTCTCCCTCTCGAATGGTACTCGAAACTCGGTCAAGCCTCGCCTTACTGTGGAGAATACGTCGTCGTTACGAACGCCGTCTCGAACATCTCGGTTACCGCTCAAGTTGAAGATGCGTCAACGCTCAACAACACCCTCTCCGTTTCCGTCGCTACCTGGAAAGCCCTCAACGGTTCCGACGATGGTCTTCGTGAGTCGTCTACTTTCTTCTCCCGCTTAGAGCGCCTGTACTGACTGCTCGTTCACAGACTTCGTAAACTGGCGCCGCGCGAACGAATCTGAAATCGCTCTCGCCAAGAAAGCTCAATCGACCAACTCTGTCGCTCACTCTTCCACCTCGACCTCTCACTACGTTGCTCCCTCGTCGACTTCGACTTCGCACTACGTCGCTCCCTCCTCTGCCTCGAAGGAATGGAAAGCTCCCGTTGTCGCGTCCTCTTCCTCCTCTTCGGTAGCCGTTGAGCACACTTCGAAGACCTGGACTCCTTCCTCTTCTTCCGCCGTTCACCACACCTCCTCCTCGTCCTGGGTCCCTTCCTCGTCTTCTTTCGCCGAAAAATCGAGCTGGACCCCTTCGTCTTCCGCCGCTGTCGAGAAATCTTCGTGGACTCCTTCCTCCTCCTCCGTCGCCATTGAAGAGAAGAAGACTTCCTCCACCTGGACTCCTTCTTCCTCGTCGTGGTCCTCTCCTGGTTAGTTTCTCTCCTCTTCTCGGAAAAAGCTCGGTTCGCAGAAACTGATCGTTTCGTTCGTTCTCGATAGCCGCCAAACACACTACCACCTCGACCTGGTCCCCTGAACCTACTACTACGACCTCGAAATGGACTCCCACTACGACTCAAGCTCCTAAGGAGACCCAAAAACAAGCTTCGACTTCGAGCTTCTCTGGATCTTACTCTGGTCAAGCGACGTGAGTTTCTTTCGCTTCTGCTTTCTCCCTTACTCGTATCTGACCAATCACTCTATATGCCCATGTCATACAGTTTCTACTCGCAAGGAGGCAGTGAGTAGTTTTCCTTGTTCTCCTGTCGCTTCGCATTTGACTGATTTTATCGTTTCTTTCGTCGCTACAGATGCTGGATCCTGTGGGCAAGTCAACGGTGACTACTCTGCTATCGTCGCCCTCAACGCCGTCCAGATGAACGGCTCTCAATGCGGACAATGGGTTACCATCAAGAACACTCAAAACGGCAAGACGGTTTCTGCGAAAGTAGCCGATACCTGCCCCGGTTGCTCCTACGGATCCCTCGATCTCTCGATGGGTGTCTTCGCCTCCCTCGGTGATTACGACCAAGGAGTCCTCCCCATCACCTGGTCCTTCAACTAAACGGATCACTTCGCCCTCTTCACTCGTTTCTTCCTTTTCCTTTTCTCCTCGGGTCCTCAAAGTCTTTCGCTTTCGTTTCTTTTCCTCTCTCTTGGGTTTATTCGGAACACGCATCTACTCCTCCTCTCTCCTTCCTCTACTTGTAGCCCTTCGGTGGCACTCCCTCCTCTCTCTCTCGCTTTCGCAACTTGTAGCATCTCTCGCTCTCTCCCTCTTCTTCTATATCATATCACGTCTTTTTCTTTGTATCACTCTCTTTGCTTAGAATAGACGGCTTTCTGGTGAGTTCCTCGATGGAGCTTCACTCACTCCCAAAAGTGCAAATCCAATGAAAAAAACGCACAAATTCACCTTAACCTTTTCAAACGACGACCAGAAGAGAGAGCAATGAGAGCGTGCAGCATTGATTGAGCAGCTCTCTCACAGCCGCGATAGAAGAGAAAGGAACGATTATTAGTTTTCGGTAAAAGGAGGGAAACAACAACAACAAACGAAATAGAAAAAGCAGTGACTCCTTACTATTCAACATCTTCCTCTTCTTCCTCCTCGTCTGATCGTTCATCATCGTCATACTCCCCATTCGAATCGAACGGCAACTTTCTCACTCTCGCCAATTCGACGACGACTCCCCTCAGTTCTCCAAACAACCTCTCTTCCTCTTCGCACGCTCTCCGTTCCAAATCCTTCAGATCTCGAATCTTTGCCGCATTCTTGTTGAGCCTCGTGACGGTATCCCGATGAGTCTTGACGGCGTCGGCAGAAGCTTTCACGAGTGATTCGAAAGCATCGATCGCCGAAGTGAGTTTGAGCGAAAGAATGTGTCGAAGTCGGAAGAGGAGGAGCAAAACGGGGTGAATGAGAGGAGTGACGAGTTCGATGAGAGTGTCGTAATCAGGAGGAGGGGTACGAGGAACGGCGGGACGAGCTTCATCTTGAGCTTCCTCTGCGAGAGAGTCGATTTCCGAGTCGTCGGTCGAATGAACCGAGGAAGGGGGAGTTGACGGGGAAGAGATTCGATCACTCCCTGCGTCACTCATCGCATCTTCTCCATCCGTCGTCGCTCCATCACTTTCCCCGTTCGTACTCGCGTCGGATCCAGCTCGTTGTCTCCTCCAAAGTGAAGTTCTCCTGAAACTTGGACTCCCTCGTTCCCTCGCTTTCGTCGCCAACCTCTCTACGAGTTCCTCCTCCATCGCCAACCATTCCTCGTCGAGTTCTAACGTCGAAGCCGGAGATTGCTCGTCGCTCAAATCAGAGAATTCAACGTCGAGATCGATCAATAATTCCTCGACGAAATTGAACGCCTCGAATTCCTCCTCTACCTCTCGTTTGATGACTGGACAAACGTCGTCTTCTGGTCCTTCCCTCTTGTACGCCCTCATCTTTCCCTTCCTCAACGCCCTCAAGATCCTCCTGTCGAGACTCGCGACGGCTCGATCCGCACCCTTTTTAAACACTCCTTCCAAAGTATCTACCCTCTTCGCTTCTGCATGCGCCGCTTGAGCTTGTTGAGAAGTTTGGAGGACTTGATCCCTCGCGCCAAAGACGGCTTGTCGAAGTTCGGAATGAAACGAAGTAGATCGAGAGAGGAGGGAACGGAGGGTAGAGAGTTGATCAGATGATTCGTTGAGGGCGTTCGAGAGGGAGAGGATCGCAGATACGAGGGCGCGGAGGTGGAGAGGGAGGGAAGAAGGAGTCGTTTCCCAGGGTGCTGGCGAGCCGAGTGATTCGAGTGTCAAGTTCGAGAATGGGCTGAGCAAGTCGGAAGAGGTCGCCATGAACTTCGATGGCGAAGGAGAGGAGGAAGAGCGAGAGATGAGGGAGACAGAGAGATGAGGAGGGAGCGGGACCCCGTGAAATCACTTGTGATCGGGTAGGGGAAGTTCGGGAATTTGTTGTGCGTGAAAAACAACCGGACTTTCTGTCGATTCTTGCTCTCCTGGCGAGTGAGAGAGAGAGCTTCGTTTCGTTCAGAAGAGAGAAGAGAAGAAATCAGGTTCGGCGAAAGAGGATTTGGACTCGTGCGAGGCCGATTTATCGCGACTTGTCGCCTCGATGACGAACAGACTCGAGCTTTTCTTACTTGTCCTTCATCGATTAGAGCAAGGAGAGTTTTGCGAATACTCCGCACAATTGACAGCAATCGGCGATGCGGAAGGAGCGTGCGAGAACGAGAAAAAGCAAACGAGGAGGAACACGATCTTGGCGACAACGAGGAGGGCGGAGGGTATATTCCAAGGATGACGAACAGAAACGACGACAACGATGTGAGACGAAAGGAAGAGAAAACGAACGGAAGAGATTTTGTGTGCATCGAAGAAAATCTAGAAAGTTTTGTCGTTGATCTGAACGAAGAATCGAGCATCAGTGTCTCGCTCAGTAGCGTATGATCAGCAGAGTGTAGAGCCTCACCTTGTCTTTGAGCATCCCAATGAATTGACCATAACTCTGAGTCGCCTCCAACCTATCCTCGATCAAACAACTCAAAGCCCACTGTCTCAACGCGGCATCTCCATCCTCCTTGACAATGTACAAATGAGGGTAATAAGGTCCACGTCTCGCTTCTCGTACTTTCCCGATGATCGCGTTGACTCGTTGCGAGAAGGGGTTGTCGAGGACGGGGAGCGAACGTTTTCCACTCATCAAATCGGCGTACGATGCGAGATCGAACACGTCCATGACGAGTTGGGGGACGGCGTCCCGTCCGACCCAGAGGAAGATGTTTTGTCCGTCTTCGATCAGGAAGAGTCCGTGACGTTCGAGTCGTTCCGACGAGAGCGGAAGAGGGTGAGGAAGAATCACTCCAGCGTCCGAAATCGTTCCACACTATGCAAGGACGGAACGAGATTAGCTATATTCGACGAGCTGATGAACGTTCGACACTCACCTCTTTCGGCATGTTGTGCAGAGAGTAGAAGACGGGATGGAGGTAAGGGATCAAAAGTTGAGAGGGAAGAGTCGTGAGGAGCGCTTGAGCATAAGATCGTACGTCCGAGGGAATCATCGTGCTGTGTCGCAGACCAGTCTGACAAACCGAAATCGGGAGATGAGCTTGCATACGAGGTTCAGTATGAAAGGGCAGAGCTTACATTCTTGAGTAATCCGAGCATGAGGAGAGGCAAGAACTTCATATTCTCGGCGATAACCAATTGAGGACTCGCGCCACTTCCAGCACTCGTCATCGTCGCCTTGTAAGTCCCGAGAATATCGACCAATTTGTTCGAAACGGCGTCCCTCGCGTCCTCCAATTTACTCTGAGTACTCCTCTCGACCGCTTTGTTCGCGAGTAAAGTCGCCAACGCGACCGTATCGACACTCGCGTAGAGTTCAGAGATCGACGAAGTCGTGGGAAGGGCGAGAGTGATGACTCGAATTCGTCGTTCTCCGTAACAAGTCGTGTGAAGGACAGCGGTTTGGAAGACGACGAAAGGTGCGGAGATAGGGTCCTCGATTTGAATCTCGATCGCGTAGGATTGATCCATCGGGACGGCAGGAAGGGAGAGGAGATCGGTAGATCGAACGAAGAAGTTTCCGTGGAAAGCAGACATTCGAATACCTACAGTTACCTCGTTATATCAGCTCTTATCCAGTCTCAGTAGATCAGACGAGGGCGGTCATACCTCGAGAAGCACGAACTCGCATGACGGCTTCGAGACAAATCGGATCCGAAATGACGGTACCGAATTCGTGAGCGAATTTGAGCGCGTCTTCTGATCTCGCAGCGTTGAACGACGGGTAATAGTAAGTTTGACCTCCGGTGTATCGAGGAAGACCGCCTGTGAGTCAACGATTATCAGTTCAGCGCTCGGTACCAATCGCTGAGAATTCGAACAGAGACTCACTGAGCGTCGAAACGTCCGTGTAAGCCGACGAGAACAACCACATGTCGACCGATACTTGACTCCTCGAGCATTCGATCGCGAACGATTTGTAGAAACTCGTTTGAGCTTGAAGGAGGGTCGATTCTTTCGAAGTACCGAGGATTTTACTATCTTCTCGATTCTTGAGCGCACCGGGACCGAGGTTTGGTAGAGAAGCCAAGAGACAAACGATCTTTCCACCGACGTGAGACTGTTCAGCGAGCAGAGTGAGTGAGCGGTCTCTCGCGCGAAAAGAGTGGAGAGGGATCGAGCGACGTACGATCAGTTTGAAGGCAGCTTGAAGACCTGCTCCAAGAGCGTTCCCCGTATTGTGAGTATCATGGAACATGTCGTTCAATCGACTCAAGAGGTTCTCGATTCCAGCTTTCGCTTCGACGAGGTTGACAAGGATATCGTTCGGTTTCGGTAGGAAGACGTCGTCGAGATCTCCGACGACGAGCATTGTAGGATCGGGTGCGCCAGCCTGAGCGAGCGAAGGTTGTCAGCGAATAAGCCGAGGAGAGACTCTGTGAGAGGAAGAGAGACGTACAGCGAGAGTAAAGAAATGTAAACAAGAATCGACTCCGATGATAGCGATCTTTGTTCGACTATCGTCGTTCGGCAAACGGTCGAGAGATTCGAGGAGAGTTCTCGCTGCCGTCGCGACCATTCCAGTCGATACAGCAGAGTAAGAAACGTCGATTACGAAAATGTAAATCGGAGGTTGAGGAGCTCGAACCTATCAACATCATTTCCCATGAGTTTTTCACTCGCTCGAGAAGGGAGAAGATAGAAAGAAAAACCCACTAACCATATACTCTGTCGGAGCGACGAATTCAACGACACTCGAATTCAACTCGTGACGAGCGTATCGATCCGCCGGTTGATTCTTGTCCTGATCCCAATCGAACAACTGAGGGACCTCGTTCGACAAGTTACACATGCAGCATTTCCATCGTTGACCTCCTTCGATGAACGTCACGTATGGGTTGATGTAGGTTCGACAACGTCGACAACGGGCAATCACGGTATCCGAAACTACTGGAACTTCCGGCTGCAAATCAGGAACGACACTTCAGTAAGGCATCAAGACATTACTGAAAGCGATCGTGACTTACATCTCCGGGTTTCAGACTTCGGTAAGGAGTAAGGACGAGAGCGAGTGGAAGTTTTGATTTTTGTAAGAGAGAATTCGTTGTTGGAACGGCATTGATCGTCATTCGTTGATAAGAAGGGTCGGCGTTTCTCGTTTCGGATTGAGAGAAAGAGGCCTAACGAAAGTCAAGTTATCAATCAGTCAGTCGAAGTTTCGTAGCTGGGGAAAGAAAGTTTTGAAAGGACCTTACATTCGGAGGTAAACGAATTTCTGGAGGTTGCATCGTCATCAATTCCAACGGATTCAGCGGAGTCTTGATCAAATCGACCGTCGCGGGATTCGCCTGAGTCCGTGGGTTCACGACTCCTCCCACTCCCGCTCCAGCTCCCGCCGTTCCTGCTCCTCCTAATCCCATCTGACCGAATTGATTCGACATTTGTTGAACTCCTGAACCGTATCCACTTGCTCCTCCCGGTGTAACTTGAGTTCCTCCTCCTACTCCTACTCCAGGAACAGGAGCACCTGGTTGATTCGGTGAAACGAATTCATTCCCTCCTCCTGCTCCTCCGGCGGGACTGAAGAATTGACCAGCTCCAGCTCCAGTTCCATTCACTACAGAAGGATCGACGTTCGGTGCAGCGGCAGGGGAGAAGAATCCCGCGGTCGATTGAGAATGACCGTGACCTGATCCTCCTCCTCCTCCTCCTCCTGTTCCGGGTGCCATTTCCCCCGCGATGTAAGCTGCGGTATCACGAGCGTACTGTCTTCGACCTGGACGAGCGGCACGGGCTGAAGCGAGGTCTTGAGCTGGGGAGAGAGCTGGAGGAGGGGGAGTGTTTGACATTCCGGCGACGGAGGGAGGTGCGGGAGGGATCCCTTGTTGTTGGGGTTGGGGAGGCATGGCGTTCATGGGTTTTTGAGGGGATAGGAAGGGATCAGAGGAGGAAGAGCTTTGTGACTGTTGTTGTTGAGGAGGAATCGATGGATTATTATTGTAAGGAGGAATCGCGGGTCTCGTCACTGATCCTCCAACTGGAGGGATTCGAGGTGCCCCGAAACTAGAGAGAGGTTGACGAGTGAATCCATTCGGAGAAGAGTTGATCGGACCCGAGATGGAAGCGTGAACTCCGTGTCGAGCTCCGGCGAAGGGTCGTTGTCCGGGAGGAGGGAGAGGAGCAGACGCAGGGAAGTTGTACTGTGATCGACCGGTCGAGTTCTCTGTAGATGACGACGCGGTACTTGGTCAGCGAACGAGTGTACGATTACGAGAGAGAGAGGGCTGTCTGGGAACACGAAATCGTCCAACAAGGCGATCAATCGTAATCTAACTCGACCGCGCTGCCCCGGAGTAGATGTTGCCTCCTGCGCCCTCTCTGTATCGTCTGGATCCTCCTCAGCTCCGTTCCACCCTTGAAGCGTTGGACGTTCAAGTCGAGTTTGTTGTTTCCCCCCCGCTTCAACTCCATTCGTTCTCAAGGAGGGTGTAGCTTACCGATGAACAGATTACGTCCTACAGTCGAATCCCTGTTACGCTCAAGATCAGAGTGGACAAGAGGGGAGAGTTTGAAATGAGCCGACGTGGGAGAGATGAATCACTCGAAAGAGAGAGAGAGAGGGGAGGACGTACCATTCTGATCTCCAACCTGGAGGTAATGGCGGATGAGGCATAGCTTGACTAGCCATCTCTGGTTCCTGTAGCGATACGTGTCGATGACAAGTTGGTTGGAACGGAGAGAGAGAGAGATTCACTTTCGCTGCTTGTCCTCCCGAACTGCTACCTTCGAATGTATTCGACACGATCAGCGTATGCTCTATTACCGACAGTAGCGCAATGCGGAGCAAGACCGGCGAAACGTCGTTGCCTATCCTCTTCCTCAACAACAAGGACAACGAAGAATTCAGTTGAACCTCCTTACAAGATCCTCTTCTTTGGAGCTGACAAGTTCAGCTGTGTTACTCTCGAGACTCTCTACGAAGCAAGACAAGGTAGGTACGAGCTCGTAACCCCTGGCGGGTTCTTCAGAGCTGATAAAACGTCGTTTTAGATTTGATTGAACATCTCGTTGTCGTTACACCACCTGATCAGAGAACGGGTCGTCGATTGAAAGAGGTTCATCGACGTGAGTACCTCGTTCCAATCCCCTTGACGCTGTGGCGCTGACTCTCCCCATTCGGGACATTAGCGCCATTACGAATCCTCGCAGAATCTCTCTCGATCCCTTCGATAGCTCTCCCTCCATCCCTCCTCAAAGACTGGTCGGTTCGTCCCCCAATCTCTTCCTCTCCATCTCCTCACTCTCCGCTCAGTTTCTGACTCATCCATCGTGTGAGCTTGGAACAGCCTCCTCCTGAATTCTTCCCTTCTTCTTCTTCCTCCTCTTCCTCTCCTCTCCCGAACTCGTTACTCTTAACAGCTTCCTTCGGTCACTTACTCCCCACTTCCCTTCTTTCCCTCTTCCTACCCCTCAACGCGCTCAATCTCCATCCTTCAATGCTTCCGAAATATCGAGGAGCCGCACCGATTCAATGGGGCGTGATTAATGGAGATTCGGACCGGAACTGGAGGGGCTCAAGAGAGGGAGAGTTGGAGGGGGGTATGGGAGTGACAGTGCAGGAGTTGAGTAGGGGGAAATTCGATAGAGGGAGGATATTGGGTCAGGAGAGAGTAGTGAGTTCGGCTTTCATGGATCTCGTCCTTTCGAAGACGGTGAAGAGGACTGATGCGTAGTGCCCGAGCTTGACAGCATGTTCCAGAAGGAGCGGATTTCTTAACTCTCGAACCTATCCTCGCTCGAAACGGCGGTCAACTACTAGTCAAGATTCTTCGTGATCTCTCTTCATATCAAGTGAGTTTTCGATTCTACCATCGAGGATTCCTCTGCTCCATCATGAGGAGAAGAGGACTGACTCGTCGCGATTCACGAATAGACGAATGCAAAACCTCAAGATCCCTCACTCGCGACTTCCGCTCCGAAATTAACGAAACAAACTGCTCGAATCGATTGGGAGAAGATGACTGCGATGCAGATTACGAGGTTACAACGAGGAGTGGGACATCAGGTGTGTTCTACTCTACCCTTCTCTCCTACCGCTCTTGTTCCCGTCTCGTTCGTTCCTTTTCCTCGTCGCTGACCTCTTGCGTCGTTTGATGTGGGTAGTATCCCCTTTGGACCACTATTCCATCTACTACCGACGCTCCCACTCAACTTCAATTACTCCTCTCCCCTACTCCCGCAACACTTTCCCTTTCTGACTTTTCCTCCCCTCCTCCTCCCGGTTCACTCTTCTTCAACCCTCGAGATAAAGCGATCTATATCGCCACCCTCTCCTCAACAACTAAGGACGGTCCTGTCGAGAACGAGGGAAAGGTTGAGGCAGTGAAGGTGGAGAAAGTAAAGAAAGAAGGAGGGAAATGGATCGATTCGAAGGAATGGTGGAATGGGATCAAGAGGAGTGCATTGATAAGCGTCGAAGGGTGGGTAAAAGTAGAGTAGAGTAAACATCCTTGAGGTCTTCCTTCGTTGTTCGCGAGAAGCGAGTCGGCGAGAATCGAGAAGAACGCGAATCTTCGCTGGTCGTGCTGTCCCCCTCGGTATCCTGTCGACGCTGCGACTTCACGCGTATTCCTCTTCTGCTACCCCCCAGTCTTTCGTGACCCCCATTCCCCTCCTCCCCAAATCCAACTTTAATCTCGCGGCCCTCTTCCCGTTCAAATAAAACCTAAACAATTCCTTCTCCCTTACAAACCCCATTTTCCCATAAAAACCTAAGGCTTCTCTGTTATCGCTCTCGGTTTCGAGGACGAACTCGTCTGGAGGAAAAGAGGGGGGAACTGAGGGAGGGGGACGGAGCATTGTAGTGAGGGAGAGTCGGAGGAGATGAGTCGCTGTTCAATCCCTCTCAACGAGTCAGTCTCCAGCACGAGAGAGAAAGAGAACGAGAGAAGGAGGGAGTAGAAAGAGGGAGGAGCGTACCGATCCCTTTCCCCCTGGCGTCCTTCTTGACACTCAACATGGCCAAGTACCCTCTCATCCTACATCTCTTCCTTTCCCCCGTCTCTTGATCGATCAAGACTGGTTCATTGGTTGTCGAGGTCCAGGCGCATTCTTCGAGGGGAGATAGGAGCGGGATGAGAGAGGATGGGGAGGATTTCGAGTGAGGTTCAAGTTTCGAGATGATTACGCCGAGTGGGGAACCTTCTACTGAGGATGAGTCTGATGGCGCTGAGAACGCCTGTGTGAATGAGAGAACGGGTTAGAGCACAGATAAGGAAGGGAGAAGGCAGAGAAAGAAAGGTTACGAAGAAACATAGATGAGGCCTTTATTCCCCCCTCACACGCTTTTCGAGTCAGTTACGCATTCCGTCTAGAGTATCGAGTGGGAGCTCACCAGGTATCGAGGAAGTATCGATAAGTATACAAATTGTAAGGTTCACTCAATTCATCATCGACTAACGAAACGATATGCACGAGGTCTTGCTCCCCTTGATAGGCTCGGTAGATGATCTCTGAAGAGTCTGTTGAGGTTGATAGGGTTGTCGGAGGGACGCTTGGGGAGGGAGAGGGAGAGGGAGATGAAAGGTCGAGTGATGAAAGTGAACGAGTTGGCGGGACTATCGGGGCTACTGGATTCAGTGTGTGGTCTGTTGGAGCTGACATCTTGGGTCTGGGCGACTCGAATCCGAGATTGGGAGCGATAGGAGAGAGAAAGAGGGAAAGAAGCTCAGATCTCTCGCAATTCGCTCACTGGCGACACCGTTCTCGATCTCTCAAAAGCACGCCGATACAGAGGTGTCGACTATGTGTATGCTATTTATTTTTTCATCTCCGAATCTCTAATGCTGCAAGCCCTATTCCTCGTCACTTTCATCCCCCGCCTGATCCGGCGTCAACTCGATGATCTTCGCTCCTTCCGACGTTTCCTCCTCTTTCCTACCATCTCCACCCTCCTCTTCATCGTCTTCGATTCCTGCCGCTTCGTGAATATCGACTTTTGAGGAAGTGGCATCCTTTCGTTTTTTCGATCTCTTTTCTTTCTTCTCCCCTCCTTCGATCGATTTCGACTTCTTGGATGATGAGGAAGACTTCTTCTTTGTTGGTGGTAGATCCCAAGACCATAGAGGAATGAATGAATCGACCTATCCCACGAACGATTGTCAGAATTACTCTCTCGTAAGAAGAGAGCGGTAGAGAAAGAGCTCACGAATCCAACATCTGCGAACAAATTCGGGAACAACCAAATCCCAGGACTAACGAGTAACTTCGTAATAACCCAACCAATCAACCTCACAATGGCCAATCCAAAGAATCCCGCGATGAGTCCCAAAACTCCTACAGAAAGATACCAAACCCCAATTCTCATTTTAATCGGCCACAACGGGAACATGACTCCTGCCAATACGACTAGTACCATTGCGGCGGCGAGTACGAGTTGTTTGATTGGGTTTTGATCGATCAACCAGACGTACGATTCGTCCGGTTGAAACAATTGTTGTGGGTTGATTTGGATCGCTTTCGTAGATGGGGAAATCGTGGGACCGATTTGGATACGGAGGTAGAAGGTGTAGGGGATTAGGGAGTGGAGATATTCACGTGCGGCTTCTTTCGAGGAGGGAGGAGGAGGGACGTTCTTCAGTTTCGCGTAGGCGGGAGAGAGGAGGGCTTTGATCGCTGCTTTGCCTACATCGTGCGGCGTCACATCCTCGACGGGTCAGTTCGCAACACGCACCAGGGAGGAGAAGGAAGGGAGAGAGGAGTTACCTTTGAAATAATCATGTCGTTTCCCTGCCAAAGCACCCGTTTTGATCTTGATTCCAGACTTGTTACGTAACCAATCAATCACATTCCTATCTTGAGCTATTCCAAATCGAATCCGGATGAGACGATGAAGATGAGATGATGTGGAACTTTCGGAGAATGGAGAGGAGGAGGGAACTTACGCGATGCCTTTAGTTGTTGTTCCTTCATATTCGTACCACTCATATTGACCTTAATCCAGCCTACCTCGCTTGAGTCAGGTGAGTGAAGTGAGAGTGAAAGAGGAAGGGACGCGCTCCTCTCTCTTCTCCCTCAAAACAACTTTGACAACATTCTCGACAGAACGGGGCTTTGAGGGATGGAGTTCAACCTATCAGAAGAGTTGATCCTCTTGTCTCAATACTCTTCGAACCTCTCCGAGTACCCAGTCGAGTTACCTGGGAATGGCGATTTACTCGATCAACATGAACAAACTACTACCCTTAACGGTCAGTCTGCCTCTCTCCTTACTCTACCGTAGACGCGTAGACTGATAAAAATCGTGTGTAGATTTGGTCGATACGCTCGCGAACGATTCGAATGAGATTAGGAATCAATCAACTTTTGATACCATCAGATGCTTCATAAAGTGAGTGCTCCCGTCTTCCAGCTGTCCCTGTAGCTGGACTGACGAAATTTTGGCTCTCATAGAATCGCGGATCAATTACCTGGACCTACTCTATCGAAACTTCTCGATTCACTCTTATCAGGTAAACAACCCTCATTCTCTTCTCCTCCTGTCCCCCCTGAGTCCTGCTGACAACCTCGAACTCCGATGCTGCAGCGTTCTCCTCCGAGATTGATCAAACACGTCAATCCGAGAACCCCTCAGACCACGCCTCCTACCGAGCTCACAAACCCGCGCTCGAAGCCTATTCGTTCCTCATCAGTTGGTTCGTCACCGTTGGAGAGAAACTTAGTCATTCTCAGAATGCTGCTAGTCAGGCTGGGGGAGAATTGACTGCGACGGGGAGAAAAGTACGTCCCTTTGTCCCTCCTCCTCTCCTTCTCTCGCGCTTTCCTGTTTGTGGGCTAACGGTGAGACGATACGACCTCGATCAACAGAAAGCTCCTCCGAAAGGGAAAAAGAAAGCAACCTCCAGTGGATCGAAAGATGAATTCAATTGGATCGAATCGATCCCGATGGTGCTCGAAGTGTTGGTCAAGATGTTGAGGACGATTCGAACGGAAAGGATTTGGCAGACTACGGCCGAGAGGGATGAATTGATCTCGTGAGCTCACATCATTCTTTCCGTCTCTCTGTCTATGTCTCTTTCGCGACTGTTCGAGAGGAGGGAAACGAAACCTTTCCCCTTCGGTTCTTCCCGGCTCCGTCGACGACTAACCATCCTCTGAACGACGTGTGACATAGGAATTGTTTCCTGAAACCGACCAACCTCCTAGCCGAATCTGAACAATACCTCAAACTAGTGAATATCAAATCTGGAATTTTTCGAGTTCTCTGCTTGGCCGCAAAGAACCATGGTCAATCATTCAGTGCGTCCCTCTCCTCACTCCCATCCTCTCCTCTCTCTTCATCTCGACGGAGGGACTCGGTGCTGATGGAGCGGATGGAATGTACAGATGTTCAAATGACGATTATGCAAAATTTGCAGTATAACGAACATTTGAGTGAACCCATGGCGGAATTGGTGACGGTTTATTCTAAAGAGTTTGATAACAACATCTTGGGTGAGAAAGTCCTTGGGTAAGTCATCTCGTTTCCCTCTCTCTCCCTGCACTTTCGCTTTCTCGAAGGAGCTGAGGAGTTTCTCGAATTGGTTGGACGGGGTTGCGCAGGGAGATTGCCGATCGACATTTCTCGAGTCAAGATACGAAAGGACCTAGAAGTTTTTCGAAATTCTTGATCAGGTTGTGCGAGATCAGTCCGAGATTGGTCTTGAAACAAATCGTCTTGTTGCAAAAACATCTCGATTCAGAGGTAAAACCCCCCTCCCTTCTCCCTCTTCTCTCTCTTTCGTTTCCTGATGGGTGACTGACTCGTCTGATGGGCTATAGTCGTATCCAATGAGGAATTCAATCCTAGAAATCCTCTCCCTCCTAATCAAAGAACTCTCCCTCTCCGATCCAGCAACTCTTGATTCCCTGGGAATGGACGAAGTGAAAATCAAGCGGGAGTTGGAAACTTTCTTTGGATTGTTGTTCGAGAGGTTATTGGATTTGAACAGTTATGTGAGGAGTAAAGTAGCGAATTTATTGATTAAAACTTGCGAGTAAGTCAACACCTTCCCTCCTCTCCCTCGCTCGCTGTATCTCTCCGACAAGAAATAACGCTGATCTTGGTACGGTTGGGAAAAAGTCTTCCGGTTCAATTCCCTTCTCTCCGACTCGAACTAACCCATCTCACAATCCGATCTCTACACGACAAATCCTCCTCCGTTCGCAAGAATTGTCTCGCGTTGTTGACGAAACTCGTATTGACCCATCCGTACGGGAGGATGCATGGAGGAGAATTGGAATTGAGCGTGTGGCAAAAGAGGTTAGACGAATTGGAACAAGAGTTGAAGGTGTTGGATTTACCGGATGAGGGGGAGAGGGAAGCGAGGAGATTGATGGATGGAGATGGAGACGACGAAGAGAAGGAGGAGGAGAAGGGAGAAGAGGATCAAGAAATGGAAGAAGAAGCTGAAGAGGAGGGAGAGGAAGAATCATCGGATGAAGAAGGAACTCCGAAGAAACGTAAACCTCTCAAGAACAAGAACCTCGAAGCCCTCAAACAGGAGAAGAAAGGACCTAGGAGATCCGAACTCGATTTAGCCGCTCAATCTCAGAACAACATTCTCGCGACGGTCGATTCCGATACGCTTCAACGATTGAGACTGACGAAAAAGTATTACACGGACGCGATCTCGTTCATCGAGGCGATCGAGGAAAGTATGGACACCGTGACGGAGTTGTTGGCGAGTAGCGTCAAGAGTGAAGTGTTGGAAGCGATGGAGTTTTGTAAGACGGCGAAAGAGTACAAGATCGAAGCTGCCGAGGTAAGGCCACACTCTCTTCCTGACTCTCTCCAGCAGTCTCTTCCACGACTAGACGTTTGACCGGATGAGCTGACCCCTCCTGGTTTCGATTCGGAACGAAAACAGCAAGGAGTTCGAAGAATGCTTCACTTGATCTGGTCGAAAGACGAAGCGGCACCTAGCGCTTCTGCCACGACGGGAGGAGAAGACGGTGAAGACGGACAGAAAGAAGTCAAGGGAATTCGTTCGAGGTTGATCGAATGTTACTCTTCGCTCTACTTCGAACCTCCCGAAGATATACCTCGTAAAGATCAAATCGCTTTCGTAGCTAGGAACGTCATCGAGTGAGTACTCGCATCCTCTCGTCGGTATGAGCTCTGGAGCTGATCGACTGACCTTAATTCTCGCAGGTTGACGAGAGACGCAACTTTGGCCGAATTGACTTCACTCGAAGCTCTGCTCGCAGTCATGATGTCTCGAGGAGTAGTCGACGACGAAGTGATCAACAAGCTCTGGCAGGTCTACAGTCAGTCGTCGATTCTCCAATTCTCTCCGGCGATTCGATCATGAGACTGACGAGTCTCGTCTCGCAGGTACATCGAAAGAGATCCCTCGGTTCCAACGACGTGGATCGATCATCACGCTTGGAATGTTCGCTCAACCGAAACCCGAGGTCGTCGCGGATCACGTCGAGACCCTCCTCAAGATCGGTCTCGGTTCTCTCGGAAGGGTGAGATCCTCTCTCCCTCTGATCGTTCAATATGGTGCTAACAAGCATCGGTTCTCGTTCAGGCGGATCTCGTTCTCGCAAAATACACTTGCATCGCGCTCGGACGGGTCGCAGGAAGTGTCAAGAAAGTGAAAGGATCGCTAAAGGACGTTTCCGTTCGCTTGCCGATGGAATCTCCAGTGTTCTCTCGACTTGCCGATACGATTCAAGCTCCTTCGAAGAGTAAAGAATGGTACGTTTCTCGACTCGTTTTTGCTCTCTTTCTGTCAAGAAGAGATTGATTCTGAGGAATTTTTCGTGCTCAAAACAGGTTCAGTATGGCGGAACAAGCTGTCAACACTATCTATACCCTCGGCGACCAACCCGACGCTCTCTGTTCCGAGATCCTTCGGAAGATGACGACTCGAGTTTTCGGTCCTCGAGCTTCTCCCGCGAAAGGAAAGGAGGTCGAAAAGGGAGACGAAGAAAAGGGAGACGATGAAGAGGCGGACAAGATGGACGAGGAGAATCAGGAAGTCGAACAACCCGAGGAAGAGATAGATCAAGGCGAAGGGGACGCGACGCCTCAAGCTGAACCGACCGTTGGAAACGCGTTCGAACTCTCTCAACTCATCTTCGTCGCCGGTCACTGCGCGATCAAACAACTCGTCCACCTCGAACTCGTCGAACGAGATCTCAAACGTCGCAAGGCCGAGGACGATAAAGCGAAAGGAGGCAAGAAATCGGGCGACGATGAATTGGATCAAGTTGCGGGATCTGTCGAAGACGAGATCGGAGATACGATCGCGATTGCGAGGGAGAAAGAGTTGATGTATGGTCCTCAATCTCTGCTTCAAGTCTTTGGTCCGATGTCGGCGAGTATCGTTTCTCAACCTAAAGTCTATCGAGTGAGTCACCTTCTCTGGATTCTCTCTTTCCACTCATATTCGAGGTGGGAAGCTGATCAATCTCTGGTCGTCTTGGTAGAACCCGATGCTCAAGACCGCCGCAACTCTCGCTCTCTCGAAATTCATGTGTGTCTCGTCAGAATTCTGCGCCGAACACCTGATGCTGCTCTTCAAAGTGCTCGAAACCTCTCGTGAGCCCGCCGTACGATCCAACATCGTCATCGCTCTCGGAGATATCGCGGTCTGTTTCTCAACGATCATGGATGAAAACTCGGATCGCCTTTACGCCGGACTTCACGACAAGGATCTAACGGTCAAGAAGAACACGCTCATGGTGCTCACCCATCTGATCTTGAACGGGATGATCAAGGTGAAAGGACAACTCGGAGAAATGGCGAAATGCCTCTCGGACGACGACAAACGAATCAAGGATCTTGCTCATTTGTTCTTCGAGGAGCTCGCGACGAAAGACAAGGCGATCTACAACAACTTACCCGATATCATCTCCCACCTCTCGAGTGGAGAAATGCCAGTCGCAGAAGACACTTTCCAAACTTCGATGCGTTTCATCTTTAAATTCGTCGACAAGGTAAAGTACTCTTCCTTCCGAAGCGCTTGATGGCTGACGCTGACTCTCTCTTATGTCTCTAAACGAGTAGAAGAAGGAGGCGGAATCGATCGTCGAGAAATTGTGTCAACGGTTCACTTCGACGACCGAAGCTCGACAATGGCGAGATATCGCTTTCTGCCTCTCGCTCTTGCCCTTCAACTCGGATGCTGCCGTCAAGAAGCTCACTGAAGGTGCGTGAGAACTCTTTCCTGTCGGCAAAGCTCGATGCTGACCATGAACTCCGTTTCCAGGTTTGCCCTTCTACCAAGACAAGCTTCACGAGGAGACTGTCTACAAGCGATTCGGTGAAATCCTGACAAAGGTGAGCGCGCATCTGTCTTCATCGCTGTAGACTAGAGCTTACTGACATCTTCGGAAACAGATTCGAGCACCGACGAACAAACTATCAAAGACGGATGGAGAACTGAAAGAATTCGAAGATGCTCTCGAGCGTTACCGAGCGAAAGGTACTGAAGATCAAGAGATGCAACGCAAGGTGCAGAAGAGTCGCAAGAAGGGGGGAGCGAAAGCAGCGGCGCCGACGAGGAGGAACGCGAGGAGGAAAGCGCAGTCGACTCCTCCCTCGAGTCCTGAGAGATGAAGCTAGGGATGAGCTTGTCAGGTGGTTCCGGTGCTCTATTTCGTCTTTCTCGATTGAACTCGTTTGTTGTGTTAATCTCTCTTCAACTGGAATTATCTATCTGTCTATTACTGATCTACACATTCCTCGAACAATCGCTCTATACTCTCCTTTGCCTGTTTCGCGTACTCGTCATGAGAGACTCCCCTCTTCTTCCCGTCAAATACCTCGACCGAGAAAGTCCCTCTGAAGCCCGTCTTGAGGATCGCTTTCGTTACTTTCGCAACAGGTAGGTAACCTCCATCGTACGGTAACGGTCGATAATCGTGAGACCATCTTCCTCGAGGTCGAAGCCCGTCGACAACCTTATCCTCCAGAGGTTCGTCAAGTCGATAGGCGTCGGAAACTTGGAAGAAGTAGATCATCTCTGGTGGGACGGTCATCGCTAATTCCTCCATCGACTGGTCAAGTTTCGCATCCCTGTCTTCGTCGTCGTTGAGTCCATTCGCCGTGGTCGGATCCGCCCATTCGCTCCCGGCGGTTTGGAAAGAGTCGAGACAGAGACCGCAATTGAGCTTCCCTCCTTCTCTAACGTCCTTGACGACGTTGTAGACGTCGAACCATGTCGAGGCATGTCCCCAACACCAGTTCTCGTACGCGAGCTTGAACCCTTCTCTCTCGAGCATTTCGCAAAGGAGTGACAGATCTCGGACGACGTATTCTCGTTCGGTGTTGATCCCTTCCGAGTCGCTGGATCCAACCTTGCAACCGCGTCGTAGTCTTTAGTAGAAATTCGAAGAGGTCAAGATGAAGCGAGAAAGAGAGGGCTCACTTGTAGCATTCCGGTCCCGACGCTTTTCATGATTCTGATCCACCCCTTCGCCCTCGCAAACGCGTCTTCCCTTTCCTTCGATCCTTCTGCCCATCCCTCAAAGTTTCCGAATGGTTGGAGGATGAAAATCTCCAAGTTTTCCCTTTCGCAGATTCGTTTCACTTCCTCTCCCGCTTCGCAGAGAGAGTCGTAATCGTGTTCTTTCACTTCCTTCCCGAGGTGCTGGGTTGCGAAAGATTGAAGATCCGGAAACGAGAGCTCGATTTGGGTGAATCCGGCTGAGGAGAGAGCGTGAAGACGAGCGGGGAGAGAGTCGGTTGATTCGCCGATTGAGCAGCTCGCGAAGCATCGAGGGATTTGCTCGAGGGATTTACTCGTGACTTTTGACGTCGAAGGCATTTGTCGTACAGAGAGGGGAGAACAGAGAAAGCGAGAGAGCAAGTACTGTAGTTTGACTGCACTTCGACGCGGAATCTCGCGCGAACGTCACTATCTTCGGTCCCTCGGAACGAGTTCGACGAAAGTGGGGAGCCTCGAGACTGCGTCGAGCTCTCTCCCATTTGCATCGACGCTCAAGTCACGCGAGAGAGGACGAAACGAGTCGCTCGTTCAAGTTGAATCTTCTGAACAAAGCTGAAAAGTGAAAGATTGTAGACCAAAAGTTGCATAAGCTACGCAGGTAACGGGCTGACCGTAAGAACCAACAAGTCACTCCTCGTCCGGCCATTGAACCCATTCCTCAAGGTCGTCCGAGCCCGGTCCGTGCGTTTGCCTCTTATGATCCGGGTGTCCATCTGGGCTAGAGGTCGAAGGAGGCCTTCGTTTACGAGCAGTTGGAAGGTCGTTCAGCACTGTGACCGGTGCCACACGAGGATGAACCTTGAACTGAGGGGGGGTCGTCGAATGCTGCGAGCGCAAGATTGCGACAGACGTGTGAGCTTCAAAACCTGTCATTCACACTCTAGATGAAAGAACGACTTACGACCGCAGGCGCGGAGGAAGCCGGACGATCGGTTGCGCTCGAGTGAGTTTCGTGAGGGGGCGAGACGTTTGCGCTCTTGAGCCTATATCTCTCGAAGATGTCGTTATAGTTCTTGAAGGTAGGCTAGAGGAAGGGTCAAGTGGTCAGATGTGCTGTAATCACGGAGAGTTCCCAAGGAGTGAAGGTCGGGAAAAGAACAAACGCAAAGCTCCTCCCATTTTACCGGATTTGCGATGCTCCTTTCTCGTGTCTCCAAGAAGTCCGAAATTTCGATAGTCTTCGAACGTGTTAAGCCGAGCAGCTCAATCTGACACTTCGGATCTTCCCCGTCCCAGTCTTCGTAAATTCGACTCAACTGGAGTTCCCGGCGCAAGGATCTGACTATTGAGGCGCCACGCGTGCCTTCCAACGGGTTCCCCAACTCCTTCAGCATTGTGTCGAAGACGTCGCGAGGAATTGACCACTCCCAATCTTGGTGTTTCTTCACGACTCGGATCAAATCGTAAGCATCTGGCTGCGGGAGGAGGACAACTTGGAGTTGAAGCTCGAGGTCCCAGATTCACTAAGCATATCGACTTTCACTCACGATCAAATGTTCGAAACCTCGAAAAGTCCACATCGCAGCGCCGCCCCGTTTGTGTGTGTTCTCTGTTTGCCACCTCAACTTTTGCTCCCTCGCCTCCCGTAAATTCTTTTCCACAATGTGGCACAAGGCGGCTCGCGTGTCATTCTTGAGACTGTCCCAGCAAGAACCAAACAGATTCGCGACTTGTCTGCATTTGGCGTGCGGGTAGGTAGTCTGCCCAAAGAGCAACCTCGCTTGGTTGAGTATTAGGTCTTCGAAGTCCGCGCGGCCGTGCGACATTCGAAGTCGATGGAGTAGTAGAAGGAAGAAGAAGGAGAGACTCGTGCTCTCCAGCTCCCAGCACCTGAGCGGGCTCGAGCTTTGAACGTACGGGGGCCGAGTGTCGAAGTCTGAGGGGAGAAATAATAGATAACAGAGCTCAGGCTTTTCTACTCTGCAAGCAAAGAACAGTGTAAGAATCGTGAGTCGACGGCTCGATAAGAGGAGAACGAGAGACTTACCAAAAGAAACTAGTCCTGAGCGACACGAATAACAATTCGCCCTCTCGCTCGTCCACTCATACTTCGTTCGTAAGCCTTCTTGGCATCTTCAAAGTCGAAAACGTTGTCGACAACCGGTTCGAGTGTACCTAAAGAGGAGGACTTCAGGATCAGCTATTGAAGAAAGAACGACGCGGGGAATAGGAATCAACTCGCCGCTAGACAGCAGCCTCTCCATCTCGTTCAGATACTTCTCCTATCGACGAGGGAGGGGGTGGTCGTTTAGCACAGGCACCGGGAGATCAGACGAGAGGACGTACAGATGGGCTCATTGGGACAAATTTGTAGTTCCGAGGAGTTCCACCAAGCCAAGTCGGTTGAAGCAGATTCCTGAAGAGGTAGAAAGCAGCTTTCAGCACGCTGACGATTTTGCCGTCCAGGTCTCTACCGGCGATATCGATATATTGGCCATCTGACTGTTTTCGCATCGATAGAGAGAAGGTCAGAAGATTCGTACGCGCGAGAGTAGTTATCTGGACGTACACTGAGATACGAAGGAGAATTGTGGTACAACGCTGGAACTCCGACGCAGTCGAAAATGACATCGAACGGCTTCTTGTCTTCCTTTACGAAGTCTGCCAGTTGCTGAGGGAGAGGTGAAGCTCTGTAGTCAAAGGTTCTGATGTCGGAAGCGAGACTTTCGACGAATGATCGAGACGAGGAGGAACAGGTTGTCGAGACTTGAGCTCCATAAGCCGAGGCAATCAGGACTGCGTTTATTCCTACTGCACTGGAGCCTCCATTGATGAACACCCTCTTTCCCGCGGCGGCACCCCCATTCGTGATTCCGCCAGTTTCGAGAATCTTGATGGCGGTTAAAACAGCGACTGGCGCAACTGCAGCTTTCTCAAAGTCGAGGTTCTTCGGCAGGCGACGAAGGTGCTGTTTCGGAACGAGCGCATATTCTGCAAGAACACCTTGACCCGTCTTCATACTGCTCCCCAGTGTTAGTAAAGTCACTTTGTGCGGAAAAGGGCTCCTAAACTCACACTGCTTCAGCTGTCTGAACTCCAAATACAGCTTCTCCCTCCTTGAGGTCGGTCCCTGTTAGTCCGCCCTCGACGATCGTACCGCTGACGTCGAACTCGGGAACAGAAGGGATCTTGCCCATCCAACTGAACGGAGGTACGCCCATCATTTTCCAACCCAGAGGCTATTTCCCGATCGTCAGGCTTCTGCTCGATTGTATGCGTGATAAGACAGAGAGACTCACGTTGATAGCTACGGCACGAACTTTGATGAGAACTTGATCGCCAGACGGAGTGGGACGAGGATAGTCAGATTCTAAGTTGAGAACTTCAGATGCTTGTCCCCTTGTCCGGTAGACCCAAGCTTTCATCGTTCTGGTCGACATCTTTGTATAGGTGAACAGCAGCGGGAAGAGAACGAAGGAGTGGAGGCGAAGTACTCGGCCTCAAGGAGGACGGGCTGGACCGATGACGGAACTGTTAGGAAAAGCGTGTTCTTTCACAGCGTGAATAGCCAGAGCACGGAGCGAAGCACGAGTAAGAGAATAGCCTAGGTGTATCGATGATGAGTGAATGTCAAGAGGGAGAGAAAGGTCTTCGAGCGAGGTCCACGTCGTCGCCCTCACCTTCGCCCTATACTCTCGATTCGACACACTACCGCTATGGAATCCTTAATCCCTGAAAGTCGACTAGCAGAAGAACTCGCAGCGTTCAAGGCAACCGCCGGCCTCCTCGCGACTCAGAAGATCCGATTCTCATCAAACTATGTCCCACCTCTCCAAGACCGTCATAGGAAACCTACTCTAGTCAACGTGAGCTCTCTCAGCACTCCTAGATCGAGCTACATCACGCTGAAGAGTACTCCCCCTCGTGCTTCCAGGTCCCGGTGTGCGAACCTCCTTCAACCTCATCGGAAGACCAAGATGAATCTGGAGCTTCTGATGAGCAAATTCAACTCACGATCAAGTCATCGAAACCCCCTCTCACGTTCACCATCTCCGCCTCGCCTACCTCGACCATTCTCTCGCTCAAACAACAACTCGCAGATTCGCACAGTTCGAAAGGAGCGCCTGCAGCAGAAGGACAACGGTGGATCTTGAAAGGGAAATCAATGGGAGACCAGAAGTTACTGAAAGAGTTCAGCGTGCAAGACGGCGCCGTAATCAACTTGATGGTCACGAAAACCGTTCCTCCTCCCTCTTCTTCCTCCGCGACAACAACAACGACGAACGACGACCCAGAAGAAGCTACTGCTCAAGCTGTACCCTCCCTTACTCTCTCTGAACCCTCGGCTTCCGAATCCTCCTCTTCTCAAACGACAGCAACGATGAAACCTACGATTTCCCTCGACAATCTTCCTCCTCCTTCCCATACGAACGCTTCCGTCCACTCTTCCGCTGCTTACCGAGATCGAATCCAGGATCCCGACCTGTGGGAAGAGGTGAGGTCGTTGTTGGAGAAGAGGTTTGAGGGAGTTGAGAACAAGGACGCAGAATCGCAACAAGCGTGGGAAGCCATGCTCGCAGGATGTCAGGAATGGATCGATCCGGGAAAGAAGGCTTTGATTCGGGAGAAGGTTGGTTATTCAGCGATGGGAGGATACTGAGACGTTGATCAGCGAGCGAAGGATTGGAGAGAAATCGGAGGGGAGACGTTCTGTGATGCTCTGAGAAGTAGTTTTATGTCGTGATTTGTTGCCTAGAGTCTCTCACTTTGCATGCTACATGATCTTCCTTTCCTCTTGTCAAGATGAACCATCGGAAAATTCTGTCCTTTCCGAGAGCAGCGAACATCCCCCAGACGCGATCCATCGCGCTGCTCCGTGCACAGACACTCATGCTTCACCTGCTGCGTTTGTCCAAGCCGGATATGGCCTGCTTCACAAAAGGCTGTTGGCGTCTGATCGGCGAGTTTTGCTTTCCTTCCTCTCTGTCGACCTGCCCGTCTCGACTTTAAGAGTAAAATGCTATCCTTACACCATGATCTTACAACATACCACATCCTCTACCGTAGCACCTCCGCATGACTCGTCTATCGCCTCTGGTTCTGCGTCTCTAAGCCTTTGGTAGACTCTCTTCCGTAGGTAAAGGATCCTTGGGGTGCTTCGATTCGAAGTGCTCTTTGAAGTTCTTGTAGTCGCTCATGGGAACGAAGCATTTCGGGCACTTGATCTATACATCGGGAGACAATCAGGGAACGAACTTAGCAGAGAGGACAAAGAGGAGATTAGCTCACTTTGAAGGCCGCTGCTCGGGACTTAAGGTTCGACTTTCCACCGTCCTTGGCCGCTTGAGCAGCTCGACTCTTTTCTCTGTTTGATGCATCGTGAGGGACAGGAGAGAGGAGATGAGATCAAGAAAGAGAATCAGTTTCCCGCCGGGTCCAGCACGTTCGGAAGATTGTACCTACTGTGCTTGTTGCTTCTGGAGTCCGCGAGCCATGTCCGAGTTTCGACTTGTTTGAGCGTGGTCGGAAGGGGGAAAACGAGCAACTCGCGATTTCTTTGGAGCATTCGGCTCACTCTCTCTTGCTCTTCCATAGAGATATCGGTGCGTCCTCATCCATGGTACCAAGTCGATCTTGTACGGAAAGAAAAGTCGTAGACAGGGAGAGCTTTCGAGGCACGTGCCGATATGCGTTCCCCATTCGATCGCGGAGAACCGATACAGCTGTCGAGTAAGTGTCTATTTGTCAATGTTTACAGCGAAATGCGCACAGCTAACAAAGTCTAAGGTTTACAGAGGAAACAGCATACTCTATCTTGCTCATTTTTGTTTCTTGCCCTCCAATGTTCCTTCGTCGATCCGCACGTCAACCTTGCTTGGACTCTTCCATCTCCCCGTCAGATGATTCCCTCGAATCACTAGCAGATCCCTTGCCATCCTGATCGAATCCCACACGACATCTAATTTACTTCCCCCAACTTCGTGCCATCTAACTCCAACCTCCCTCAGTGGAATTCCCGTCAATTCTGCCAGTAGGAGAAGCTCGCAGTCGAAAATCCAACCGGGAGAATGTAGAGAAGGATAGAGGTGAGCTGCCGACGCTCGAGCGTGAAGTTTGAAACCGCATTGAGTGTCTCTGATCGTGCGTAATCCGAGGAGCGAAAGGTACAGGTGGAAAGATCGCATGAGGAGGTTTCGCAACAGTGAGCGCTGGTACAACGAAAGACAAAGAAGTCAGATGAGGAACGGAAAATACAGCTTTCGAGCGGGAAAAGAGACAAGACTCACTTTCACGACTGCTTCGGTTGAAACCAAGTGAGCTCGCGATCCAACGATGATTCCATGAGGTGGAGAACTTGACGAAGATTGTTGAGCGTGTTCTAGAGAGTCGAGTTCGGCTTCGAGGAGGGAAAGGTCGGAAAAGTTCGTCGCTCCATCTGCATCGACGAAGAGAATTCGGTGACCAGATGCGTGAAGAACTCCCTGTGTCAAAGCAAAGTTAGTTTTCAGTGATCGGAAGACCTCGCTGACTTGTGCCCCGACTCACATGTCGCGTTGCACCACCTTTCCCTCTGTTTCTGACTAAACTGCACACTTTGACGATTCCCCTCTTCGCACCGAACTCCTCCTCCAATTCCTTTGCCAACTTCAGGGCGACTTTTACGGTGTCGTCTTTGCTACCATCGTCAACGATCAAGACCTCGTAGCTTCCCTCCTCGATCCCGTTTGGTAAAGTTTTGATTTCGCTTTCGTCGAGATTGCGAGTTTCGAGGTATTCGATCGCGGGTCTCAACATGACGGCTAAACGTAGTGATTCATTGTAGGCTGGTACGACGACAGAAAGATGCAGAGTTGGCGGGGCAGAGAGTTTCGAAAGAGACTGCGGAGTCGAGGGGGAAGAAGCCGAAACGTAGGTCGATTCGGATGGGGATGGATTCGGATCGAGTGGAGAGAAGAGGATCAACAGAATGAATGCCTGTAGCTCGACGTCGTCAGCCAGAGAGAGAGGGCAAGAGGAGAGCCGAGAGAGAGGATACTCACGATGGAGACCAAATGAGCGACCGCGATCAAGCCAAACAGCACTAGCTGCTCGACAGACAGACCAAGCATTCCTCCTGCGCTTTCTAGAGACTGGATCAGAGCCGGAGTGAGTGGGAAGAGCGAGAAACGTTTTGATCGAACTTCGTGCTTCTCTCGCTCACTCGATCGTTCTGGCTAGTCTGAACAAGGTGGATGGAGTCGAGGTGGGTATGGCAAATGGATCCACGCTCAATATCGCGTCAGTCTTCTCTCCTTCTCTCTCCTCTCCTCCCCACTTGTCGCTCATCTCTTTCTCTTCCTCCTTTCGTCAGCTTGATCTCGGATTACTTCTACCCGAAAGTGGGAGGAGTAGAGAGTCACATCTACGCACTCGCTCAGTCCTTGGCGAAACGACATCATCGAGTGAGTCTGTTCTCCCTTCGCTTCACGAGTTGGACCTGACCTCAGCTCTTCACGACGCTGTCTCTTTCCAGGTCGTAGTAATCACTCATGCATATCCACCTCGGTGTGGCGTACGCTGGCTCCCGAATGGCATCAAAGTCTATTACATTCCAGTTCAACCTCTTCCGCCAACTCACGTTCACGCGACTTTACCAAATTTCTTCACAGCACTGCCCTACCTCCGCTCGATCTATCTCCGGGAACAAATTGATATCGTACACGCCCATGCCGCCTTGAGCGCTCTGGGGATGGAAGGGATCATGCACGCGAGAACGATGGGGATCAAAGCAGTTTTCACGGATCATAGTTTGTTCGGATTGGGCAATATGGCAGAGATCTGGGGCAACAAAATGTTGAAAGGTTGTCTCAGCGACGTCGAGGCAGTCATTTGTGTCTCTCATACAGGGTGCTCTTTTCCTTGTTCGCAATCTTCGTCTTTCCAACTCGAACTGACGCATTCCTGTCACTTTGATCGACGCAGCAAAGAGAACACGGTGCTCCGAGGAGCTTTAGATCCTAGTATCGTTCACGTGATACCGAATGCCGTGGTTGCTTCGCAATTCAGGCCCGCAGAACCGATTCCTCCCATTCCAGAAATCCGTGAGTTATCGCTTCGTCGACGCTTTGCGGCTCTCATCAAGCTGATCGCTTCTCTCCTATCGCTTCAGTGACAATCGTCTGCATCACTCGCTTCGTGTACCGCAAAGGTATCGATCTCTTGATCGCGGCACTTCCAAAAGTGTGTGCTCTTCATTCGGACGTCCAATTCTTAATTGGTGAGCGCGATCTTCCGTCCGGATTCTATCAGAGCAGAGTCTGAAATCGAACGATGCGTATAGGGGGAGATGGACCGAAGATCGTCGAACTCGATCAAATGCGAGACAAGTATCAAACCCTTTTGCGAGATCGAGTTCGATTACTCGGTCCCGTCAAACACGAGAACGTTCGATCAGTGAGTTCTCGCGACTTTGCCTCCCGTCAAGCCCGACTCTGACTGAACGTTCCCATATCAATAGATCCTCTCCCAAGCTCAGATCTTCCTCAATCCCTCTCTGACTGAAGCCTTCGGAATCGGTATCCTCGAGGCCGCTTGCGCTGGATTGTTTGTTGTCAGTACACGGGTCGGTGGAGTACCAGAAGTTTTACCCCCTGGTCTGATTGAATTCGCTGAACCTGAAGTCGACGGTACGTTCTTCTTCTTTGGCCCTCAGCGGTTGCAGCTCACACCGAGTGACAAGTGCTGATCACAAATATCTGGGTTCGGTCAAATAGATCTAGTACAAGCGATCTCAAGAGCAATTCATCACGTCAAAGCGGGCAAACACGATCCTTTGTTTGCCTTTACAACCCTTAGAGACGTCTACAGCTGGACAGACGTGGCGGAACGTACCGAACGAGTCTATACAGAAGCGATGAAAGTTGATCGAGTTCCTGTCGTCGAACGCTTACGACGGTGAGCTTTTTCTCGATCTTAGATAACGCTGATTCTCGCTGAACGACCACTCAATGTAGGTACTACGGGACAGGCCGGATCTTTGGGATCATCATGTGCGTGATCGTGATTGTCGACTACTTCTGGCTCGCTCTGCTCGATTGGTGGTCCCCGAGATCGAAAATCGATCTCGCTCCGAAGTTTGATCTGGAGAAATGGCGTAAGGTGAGCTCTCACTTGCTACTGTCTGTTTAGATCTACAGAGGTGCCGAGATGCCTAGATGCCGAGACACTGAGTCTTTCGATGCCGTTTTCACAGATCTGTGAGGAGGAGATAGAAAAGTGCAAATCCGAGGTGAGTACCGTTTTCTTCTCGATTCGCTGGCGAGATAACGAAAGATTTGTTCGACGACAGTGAATCGCGCTCTGTATTTTCTTCCTACCTCTCTGCCGTTCTCGAGTACCTCTCGGCTGAAGTCCTCGAACTCGCTGGTAACGCCGCTCGGTAAGCACTGTCTCTCCTTTCACTCCTTCTCCTTTGACATTGAGACTGACTCGTTCATTCTCTCACTCTCACACAGTGACAACAAGAAG